>NC_051221.1:7132612-7252612 GCF_015220715.1 Pygocentrus nattereri
GCGAGAACCGTGATTCATTTGGCGAGATGGGTTACGCGTTTCCCAGTCAGACGAGCTAAAGGGCCCTTGATAAGGTGCGCTGCTTGGGTATCTTGCTTCCTCATGTTTGTTCTACTGCTCCTCATTTATTGAAATGAGCTCAGAGGAATTAGTATACGGCTCTTGAGCAGGCAGCCAACTGCGCCATTGGCCGTTCCAGTGGTGTGGAATAATGAATAGTCAGTAGCCCAATTTGCCTTGACCCTCCGTGTTCCCCCACTCGTTAAAAACCCACCGTGCGCATGCGGTAAGCGCCGACGCGTTCACCCTAATGAATACCAAACAACACCAACAATGGAGACTTTTCACATTGGCGCAGTGTCTCTGTCTGATCCGCTGTCACAGAAAGATGCAAATGGTGTATTCATGGTTGTTCAGTACAACAGCAGATAAAGCTGTAATTAATGCATGCAGCTGTAATTATTGTTTTCAATGAGATAAGGTCAATCTGTGATTAGGCATCTTCTAATAAACACTATGGCTTAGTTATCTCTTGTGCAACAGTGTATCGAATGGCGAGATATATGCCATGAATACTTAATGTCTGCATACGCTACCTGTCAGAAGTCTGGGGACACTTGGCTTTTGATAAATATGCATGTTTGCAACAACTTGACACAAAAAACACTGAGCAGGTTAACTAGAGGAACATGATAGGAAAGAGCTTTTAAAAGGATCTGAGCAAGAAGCAACCTACAGATCTGTGCTACAAAAAAACATGCAATTGGTTTCTTGTGCTTTCTGTTAATGTAAAATTTAGCCACAAATGGAATAGCTTGTTGTAACATAGCTGTAACATGTTATAATTTACCCCATAGGTGGGCTAACTGTAACAGAATGAGGGGCTTGTTGTAACATAGCTGTAACATGTTATAATTTACCCCATAGGTGGGCTAACTGTAACAGAATGAGGGGCTTGTTGTAACATAGCTGTAAAATGTTATAATTTACCCCATAGGTGGGCTAACTGTAACAGAATGAGGGGCTTGTTGTAACATAGCTGTAACATGTTATAATTTACCCCATAGGTGGGCTAACTGTAACAGAATGAGGGGCTTGTTGTAACATAGCTGTAACATGTTATAATTTACCCCATAGGTGGGCTAACTGTAACAGAATGAGGGGCTCATTGTAACATAGCTGTAAAATGTTATAATTTACCCCATAGGTGGGCTAACTGTAACAGAATGAGGGGCTTGTTGTAACATAGCTGTAACATGTTATAATTTACCCCATAGGTGGGCTAACTGTAACAGAATGAGGGGCTCATTGTAACATAGCTGTAACATGTTATAATTTACCCCATAGGTGGGCTAACTGTAACAGAATGAGGGGCTTGTTGTAACATAGCTGTAACATGTTATAATTTACCCCATAGGTGGG
Organism: Pygocentrus nattereri; assembly: GCF_015220715.1. Lineage (NCBI taxonomy): Eukaryota > Metazoa > Chordata > Actinopteri > Characiformes > Serrasalmidae > Pygocentrus > Pygocentrus nattereri. The sequence goes on from NC_051221.1 coordinate 7,134,035, forward strand.
CTAACTGTAACAGAATGAGGGGCTTGTTGTAACATAGCTGTAACATGTTATAATTTACCCCATAGGTGGGCTAACTGTAACAGAATGAGGGGCTCGTTGTAACATAGCTGTAAAATGTTATAATTTACCCCATAGGTGGGCTAACTGTAACAGAATGAGGGGCATGTTGTAACATAGCTGTAACATGTTATAATTTACCCCATAGGTGGGCTAACTGTAACAGAATGAGGGGCTTGTTGTAACATAGCTGTAACATGTTATAATTTACCCCATAGGTGGGCTAACTGTAACAGAATGAGGGGCTTGTTGTAACATAGCTGTAACATGTTATAATTTACCCCATAGGTGGGCTAACTGTAACAGAATGAGGGGCTTGTTGTAACATAGCTGTAACATGTTATAATTTACCCCATAGGTGGGCTAACTGTAACAGAATGAGGGGCTTGTTGTAACATAGCTGTAACATGTTATAATTTACCCCATAGGTGGGCTAACTGTAACAGAATGAGGGGCTCGTTGTAACATAGCTGTAACATGTTATAATTTACCCCATAGGTGGGCTAACTGTAACAGAATGAGGGGCTTGTTGTAACATAGCTGTAAAATGTTATAATTTACCCCATAGGTGGGCTAACTGTAACAGAATGAGGGGCTTGTTGTAACATAGCTGTAACATGTTATAATTTACCCCATAGGTGGGCTAACTGTAACAGAATGAGGGGCTTGTTGTAACATAGCTGTAAAATGTTATAATTTACCCCATAGGTGGGCTAACTGTAACAGAATGAGGGGCTTGTTGTAACATAGCTGTAACATGTTATAATTTACCCCATAGGTGGGCTAACTGTAACAGAATGAGGGGCTTGTTGTAACATAGCTGTAACATGTTATAATTTACCCCATAGGTGGGCTAACTGTAACAGAATGAGGGGCTTGTTGTAACATAGCTGTAACATGTTATAATTTACCCCATAGGTGGGCTAACTGTAACAGAATGAGGGGCTTGTTGTAACATAGCTGTAACATGTTATAATTTACCCCATAGGTGGGCTAACTGTAACAGAATGAGGGGCTTGTTGTAACATAGCTGTAAAATGTTATAATTTACCCCATAGGTGGGCTAACTGTAACAGAATGAGGGGCTTGTTGTAACATAGCTGTAACATGTTATAATTTACCCCATAGGTGGGCTAACTGTAACAGAATGAGGGGCTTGTTGTAACATAGCTGTAACATGTTATAATTTACCCCATAGGTGGGCTAACTGTAACAGAATGAGGGGCTCATTGTAACATAGCTGTAAAATGTTATAATTTACCCCATAGGTGGGCTAACTGTAACAGAATGAGGGGCTTGTTGTAACATAGCTGTAACATGTTATAATTTACCCCATAGGTGGGCTAACTGTAACAGAATGAGGGGCTCGTTGTAACATAGCTGTAACATGTTATAATTTACCCCATAGGTGGGCTAACTGTAACAGAATGAGGGGCTTGTTGTAACATAGCTGTAACATGTTATAATTTACCCCATAGGTGGGCTAACTGTAACAGAATGAGGGGCTTGTTGTAACATAGCTGTAACATGTTATAATTTACCCCATAGGTGGGCTAACTGTAACAGAATGAGGGGCTCGTTGTAACATAGCTGTAAAATGTTATAATTTACCCCATAGGTGGGCTAACTGTAACAGAATGAGGGGCATGTTGTAACATAGCTGTAACATGTTATAATTTACCCCATAGGTGGGCTAACTGTAACAGAATGAGGGGCTTGTTGTAACATAGCTGTAACATGTTATAATTTACCCCATAGGTGGGCTAACTGTAACAGAATGAGGGGCTTGTTGTAACATAGCTGTAACATGTTATAATTTACCCCATAGGTGGGCTAACTGTAACAGAATGAGGGGCTTGTTGTAACATAGCTGTAACATGTTATAATTTACCCCATAGGTGGGCTAACTGTAACAGAATGAGGGGCTTGTTGTAACATAGCTGTAACATGTTATAATTTACCCCATAGGTGGGCTAACTGTAACAGAATGAGGGGCTCGTTGTAACATAGCTGTAACATGTTATAATTTACCCCATAGGTGGGCTAACTGTAACAGAATGAGGGGCTTGTTGTAACATAGCTGTAAAATGTTATAATTTACCCCATAGGTGGGCTAACTGTAACAGAATGAGGGGCTTGTTGTAACATAGCTGTAACATGTTATAATTTACCCCATAGGTGGGCTAACTGTAACAGAATGAGGGGCTTGTTGTAACATAGCTGTAAAATGTTATAATTTACCCCATAGGTGGGCTAACTGTAACAGAATGAGGGGCTCGTTGTAACATAGCTGTAACATGTTATAATTTACCCCATAGGTGGGCTAACTGTAACAGAATGAGGGGCTTGTTGTAACATAGCTGTAACATGTTATAATTTACCCCATAGGTGGGCTAACTGTAACAGAATGAGGGGCTCATTGTAACATAGCTGTAAAATGTTATAATTTACCCCATAGGTGGGCTAACTGTAACAGAATGAGGGGCTTGTTGTAACATAGCTGTAACATGTTATAATTTACCCCATAGGTGGGCTAACTGTAACAGAATGAGGGGCTCGTTGTAACATAGCTGTAACATGTTATAATTTACCCCATAGGTGGGCTAACTGTAACAGAATGAGGGGCTTGTTGTAACATAGCTGTAACATGTTATAATTTACCCCATAGGTGGGCTAACTGTAACAGAATGAGGGGCTTGTTGTAACATAGCTGTAACATGTTATAATTTACCCCATAGGTGGGCTAACTGTAACAGAATGAGGGGCTCGTTGTAACATAGCTGTAAAATGTTATAATTTACCCCATAGGTGGGCTAACTGTAACAGAATGAGGGGCTTGTTGTAACATAGCTGTAACATGTTATAATTTACCCCATAGGTGGGCTAACTGTAACAGAATGAGGGGCTTGTTGTAACATAGCTGTAACATGTTATAATTTACCCCATAGGTGGGCTAACTGTAACAGAATGAGGGGCTTGTTGTAACATAGCTGTAACATGTTATAATTTACCCCATAGGTGGGCTAACTGTAACAGAATGAGGGGCTTGTTGTAACATAGCTGTAACATGTTATAATTTACCCCATAGGTGGGCTAACTGTAACAGAATGAGGGGCTTGTTGTAACATAGCTGTAACATGTTATAATTTACCCCATAGGTGGGCTAACTGTAACAGAATGAGGGGCTCGTTGTAACATAGCTGTAACATGTTATAATTTACCCCATAGGTGGGCTAACTGTAACAGAATGAGGGGCTTGTTGTAACATAGCTGTAAAATGTTATAATTTACCCCATAGGTGGGCTAACTGTAACAGAATGAGGGGCTTGTTGTAACATAGCTGTAACATGTTATAATTTACCCCATAGGTGGGCTAACTGTAACAGAATGAGGGGCTCGTTGTAACATAGCTGTAACATGTTATAATTTACCCCATAGGTGGGCTAACTGTAACAGAATGAGGGGCTCGTTGTAACATAGCTGTAAAATGTTATAATTTACCCCATAGGTGGGCTAACTGTAACAGAATGAGGGGCTCGTTGTAACATAGCTGTAACATGTTATAATTTACCCCATAGGTGGGCTAACTGTAACAGAATGCGGGGCTTGTTGTAACATAGCTGTAACATGTTATAATTTACCCCATAGGTGGGCTAACTGTAACAGAATGAGGGGCTTGTTGTAACATAGCTGTAACATGTTATAATTTACCCCATAGGTGGGCTAACTGTAACAGAATGAGGGGCTTGTTGTAACATAGCTGTAACATGTTATAATTTACCCCATAGGTGGGCTAACTGTAACAGAATGAGGGGCTTGTTGTAACATAGCTGTAAAATGTTATAATTTACCCCATAGGTGGGCTAACTGTAACAGAATGAGGGGCTCGTTGTAACATAGCTGTAACATGTTATTTTCCCCAGAAGGTGTGGGGAACTCTAAATGGTGACTTTGACAAATGACTTTGAAAAAAGACTTGGATCCATTGACTTACATTAAAAGCATGTACTTTTTTTTTCTTCTGTAAAGTTGTTATTTTGGAGGTTTTGTTCAGACAGCAGCGTAAAAACATGCATTCAATCAGGTGTTTTGAATGGCACTGTGTGTTATGGCTGGACAACTTCAGAATCCTTTCCCAATTTCTGAGAGACTGCCCACATTTCCTCCTTTGGGACAGAACACATAGCAGAAGACTGGAGAAGACGGTCCAAACCCACCAGGTTCCAGTGCCTCCAGATCCGTCTCCATTGGCCACCTGCTCCCTCTACCTGGCAGAATCCTGCCCACCCACCGCCACCCCGGCCGAGTGACTGATTGGCGTCTCTTGGCGGATGCGCCTACTTAGCACAATGCACCGTGCTGCGCTTGCCAGGGTATAAACTAGATTGAGAAGTCGAGGAAACATAGCACGTCTTTTATCAAAAATGTCAAATGTGGTCATTTGAGAATAACTCATCTGGGTGCAGGAGATGAGATGGAGAGGAAGAGCCGCCGGGGCGCCAAAAGCTAGAAGCAGCAAAATGGGCTAGCACACATTGTTTCACACATACTCTACCCTCGGGACACGGAGGCAAACTCATACTCAAGAAATCTCTCTCCATGATGCCCCCCCCCCCACTCTCTCTCTCTCTCTCTCTCTCTCTCTCTCTCTCTCCCTCTATATATATTTATGAAATTATGAATTATGTATATGAATGAAATCCATCCTAAAGAAGGTTTGTTCCATTTATAAATTAGTGCATTTTGCTATATATACACACACATATATATATATTCGTGTTTGATATAATTATAAAATGCCTGTTTTCCTTAAGATTGTGTGTAAATTTAATGATAAATGGCCCAAAATTACTTGGAAAGACGTCTGGTTCCATTGACTTACATTAAAAGTAAGGGATGTTTTTCCTTCTTCTGTAAAGTTACCATTTTGGAGATACAAGGTTTTCTTTTAACAGCAGTTATATATATATATACACTAAACACTTTAGCTTTTTGTGTTTTATTTTTCAATAATATGTTAAACTTATCAAATAAATTGCAATTGTGCACTACAATTTGCTTAAAAGTCATATTTGAATTAGGTTTGCTAAATGTGTGATTAAATATTAAATAACATCATTCTACTGAACTACTTTAAATTCAGAACTGATTTTGCTTTTGCTTTGTGTGACCTTCTACCTTATTCATGTTTATTTTGCAGTCACTACTTTACCAAATACCTTATCAAATGTTTCAGTACTCATTATTTGAGAAGTGACTGAAAAACATCACGACGAACAAACACAGCTTTTCATCAAAACACAAAAACAAATGATTTAATGGCAGAACACTCTGAATGTGCTTTGGTAGAGACAATTCTTACTGTTACGGATTTTCAGGCTTTGGGGTGCATTTACTTTAAAACAGTGTGATCTAATTGCTCACCATGTGGCCGTGAGGGACAGGGATGCAGCCTCACGTCCTGCTCTAAAAGACAGTGGTGTGGCTAAAATATGACTCGGCCTGTGAGCTAAAACTCTCTTTGACAATGTGGAACAGCATTAGAATTAGTTTTACTTAAAAATGAAACTTATGCTGAATCTAAATCGTTCAGTTTCAGTCAAAAAGATCTAAAGATCTTAAAAAATGACAAACTTTGATGAAAAATCGAATTTCCTTTTTAGATAGGTGTTAGGGTTTGGGATAGACTCCCAACAGATAATACACTATAAATAATGATTTTATATACATTCAATGTGTGTGTGTGTGTGTGTGTGTGTGTGTGTGTGTGTGTGTGTGTGTGTGTGTATGATATATGTATGTATTGCTGCCATTGGAACAAAACCTCCTATTTCCAAATTTTACATTTTATAGGAAAGGAAAAAACCCATTTTACTGTTCATGTAAGTCAATGGAACCAGGCATTTCTCAAAGTCAATTTGGGCCGTTTCTATTGGTCCATTCATCCTGAAATTTGCAAACAGGTATTTTCAAATTATGTCAAAAACTGAAAAACGACACACATAGAGATACAAGGTTTTCGCCGGACAGCAGTGATGTATATAAAACACTTCACATGAATTCGCTTCCACTACATCTAATACGATCTAAAATACATGTACATGCCATACCCGTACGCGTTTGGAGAAATCTGGTGACCTTCGTGCTTCGAGTCGTCTAAAATAAAGCCATAGTATGACATTTATTTCTGTGTTTTTCTCATACCCACTTTATACCATTTATTAGAAAAGTTAAGAGCCAAAGCTCCTCTCAGCTCCTTTTTGCTGTCTGAAAGATGTTTTGTAATGACTTACCTTTATTGACTAAATGTAATTATAGAGTAGTGGTCTGAAGTAGGGCTTTCAAAACATGAGGCTTTCATTAGGCAGAGAGGCCGATCGAGAGGGCGAAGTGAAAAGAAAAGAGGGGGTGGCGAAAAGAGAAAGGAAAGAAAGAAAGAGGGATGTGGAAATGAACAACAAGGAGAGAGAGAGAGAGAGAGAGAGGGAGGGAGGGAGTGAATGAGAGAGAGAGAAGGTACGTTGAGCACATGGGGAAGTGATTTATCGCCCGTGGTTGCAAATCAACAAGTTGAACTTTAATTGTTTTCTTTGTGATGGGACGTGGCGTAGTTAATACCACCTGGTGATGGATGGTGAGGGGTCCAAGCACTCCATCTTTCCAGCCCTGGCAGGGGAAATAAAACCAGTTGACAAAGGCAATTAATTGGCATGAAAGTATTGTATTAAGAATCGGAAATGGATTCTAGGAGGAGATTTGGAGACATATTTCACCGATGAGAGGATGTCAGTGGGTCCGGGCCCCAGTCTTTAAATAAGCCATTAGCATTTCTTTTAGCGATAAGGCCTCTCTGCGCTTATTTTCATCTTATCGTGCAGCAAATGAGCCACGTCACTGGAGATTACACATATTGTGAGGGGAACGTGGTCTGCTTAGATGAAAGGCATTTTTACAGAGCCAGGCTCTGTGCTAAAATCACCAGTTGTCCGCACTGTGTAAGATGGAGGGCAATTGTGAAACGTTGCTGTAATAAATCAAGAGAAATCTCCGAGGTCCCCTTTGAAAAGTATGCTTCAGTCTACTCCCCGTATTCCTGGTGTTCCCTACATCCTTTCAGAATGCAGGTGTCAGTCATCTGCTTCTAGCTTTTGAAAGCGCTCAGTAGGGCAATGGGCATAATTTAACAATCCATTTTGCTTTTTATTAGAAAGAAGCAGTGCTTTTTATTAGAAAGAAAGGCTTTGTAGGCGTAACATAGGCCAAATTCACACATACAGGCTTAGTTAATCCATCACCGATGGGTTTTTGCAAAGAAAACTCATACCAGTGTGACTGTTTAGGACAGGGGTTGGGAACCCAAACGATAAGAAGAGCCATTTTGTCAAATCAAAAATCAAACTGCAGGCTTTGGGAGCCACCACATTTTATCGTCTTAGCTGTAAATATGTCTCTGTGTGATCTAATGAACTAATATTGGCTAAAAAATATAATATAAACAAAAATGCAGACTCACCTTAAGCTTTAGCCCAGTAATAGCTGGTCTTCTCACATCTCCAACAGGATACTTTCACACAAAAGTAGAATAGTTTCTTGTAACATGTCTCTCTACATTCTACCTTTTATGTGGTTGAAGTCGCTTTTCTTTCGCCAGCTTCTCAGTCGAATTTTCCCTTTCCAAAATGGTGCCTGAGGTGCCAGAGTGTAACTGCTGCACCCTTTTTCAGATGAAAAGGGAAAACACGAAGGAGAGGCTGCGGAATGAGAAACTGACTACAGCCTCATGACTTATTGCAGAATAAACGTAATCAGGAAACTAGCTGGAGTGATTATAAATGCAAATAAGTCCATTCGCCTCCGAATGTTCGTCTTAAATCTCTCTCTTTGCCTTTTTGTTAGCTACTACCTCAGCAAGATTGCCGGCATTGCTATAGTGACCAGCAGTCTGTGTGCCAACCTTTAGGATAAAAAGTTGGTGAAATAGCAGTTCTACACTAACTTCAGTGTAAAAAAGACCATTTATTCTCAAAATTGGCTTGAACGATCAGCAAATGTTTATTTTACTGCAGAAAAGGATTATTTTTAGCTAAAAATCAAATTCTGCTGTGGAGCCACAACAGAGGAGTAACAGAGCCACAGGTTGCTGACCCCTGGTTTAGGACCATGTAGTGATCGCTTGATACTTTCATGTGTTTAAGTGTCTTTGTTTGGTCATTTTTGACCTCTGACTAGGACATCGGTGGTCTTGTTGGGCAGATGTGATTTTATAATATGAAAGCTGCCTCCCCTCTAAAACGTCCTCTACTCTGTGGTCTTCAACTTCTAGAGTACAAAACATTAGCTAATGGAACTTTCTTTCCTCTGAAAGGTGTGGTGTTTATTTATACTGCATGGATTGTGTTTTCTACACTCTGAACCCAGACCTACAGGCCTGGCTGGAGATTTTGTGGTACTTTTTAGCCCGGCTAACCAAAGAAATTGAGAAGTCGAGTGTCTGATAGAGAATTTCAGTCTTATCATCTGCACCTGTCAAGTTTGACACTTCCTAATATAATGAGTCTTCCAAAACAGAGGAAGCCCCAGACTAAAGGACAGAACTGATGCACTAAAGCCAGTAACTACAGTGCTTAAAAAAGGGGCCAAAAAAGCTGAAAACAGCTGTAAGCTAACTAGTATGCTAGTTATACTAACTAGCTAAGCAAGCTAGTACATTTGAAATGAACTAAAGCTAAAATAGGCTTTTGCTAGATTTGCCTCTTTCCTTGAAACACTACATCAACTGCATGTGGTGCTTCATCCTGTCCTGCAGTCAGAAGGCTTTTGTGTAATTAAAGTCTCATTTGAAACCATTTTGGTCCTGATGCCACTGAGATCTGTACGGAGAACCGCATTATTTACACTAATTACAGTTGTTTACTTTTCCTGATTTTTGCCTCCAGGCCGTGCTCATGACAACTCAGGGGAGCTGTGCCCATCAATAACTCTAGAGTGAGTTTAACTTTAAAGTTGCTCTTGGATAATATCCACATTATGGCACTTTCCCTTTCCCAAACGGATGAGTTGAATGGCAGTGAAGTACTTGGCAACAGCAAAAAAAACTTTTTGGTGCTTTTTTCCTCTGAATTTTCATGAGTCTCAAGTCCGGTCCCGATTCAGTTAAGGGTGAGTCTGTGCCAGAGTTAAGCATAAGTTAGAGTTGAGAAGCCTGACAGGCGTGAGTCCAGGTGGAGTCAGGAGTCAGTCTAGGGTGCGTCCAAGTTGTGAGTCAGTAAAGCATTCATATAAGCCAAGTCCTGAGTCAGTTAAGGGCAAGTTTGAGTTGAGTCATAAGTCACTTAGATGTGAGTCCAAGTTAAGTCATGCGTCAGTTAAGGGCATATCGAGTTGCGAGTCAGTAAAGCATCTGTTCAAGTCGAGTCATGAGTCAGTTAAGGAGAGTCTGAGTTGAGTCACTTAAGTGTGAGTGCAGATGGAGTCATAAGTTATTTAAGGGCATGTTTCTGAGTCAAGTCAATAATACATGTCCAATATGAGTTACAAGTTGGGTAAAAGGGCAAGTGTGAGTTGAGCTATAAGTCACTTAAGTGTGACTCCAAGTGGAGTCATGAGTCAGTTAATGTGTCCGAGTCAATTGCAGCTCGATAAGGTGTGCGCTGATGTCGAATCATGAGCCAGTTAAGGATGAGTGTGAGTTGACTCATGAGTCAGTTAAAAGCATGAGAACGAGTTGAGTCACGAGTCACTTAAGTGAAAGTTTGAGTAGAGTGATGAGTCAATTAACCACACGTCCAAGTTGAGTCACTTGCATGTGTAAATCCAAGATGAGTCAGTCAAGAGCAAGTGTGAGTGTAAACCACAGTTAAGATTGAGTCAGTTAAGATTGATGAGTGTGCTATCACCCCCTATTATGAGCTCAGACTTCTCAAACCCACCCACATTTAGCCCAGAAGTTCTCATAGAAGCCCCCAGATATAAGATCACATCTGACTCGTAAGACTCGGTCATCTGTGACCCCAGACATTGGTGGGTATGTTTGCTCAAGTCTTTATGGTGGGATCTCTGTTTTTCCTGGCAGAGCACAAATGCAAATGTTTAGATGATTTAGCAAGACGGCATGTTTTGGCTTGAAAACTCCTAAAGCATAATTTTCTCCCTAGTCCAAACGACCTCCTTCCATCTGCAGTTAATCACGGTGGGTTTATACATTGCCAGAGAGATCGGAGAGCGGAGCGAACTTATGTGATTGATTTCTGGTCAAAAACTCCTGAAATTTTGTAGTGAGAGAGATTTCAGACTACTGCCTGTGAACTTTGAGTATATGACTGTTCCATATTAGATATGAGAGAATACATAATCAGCATTAGGCACCATTTGATTTCTGCAGCTTCTCTGACAGAATAATCACTCCAGCTTGCAGAGAGGAACAGTTTGTGATGGAATGAAAAGAACAAAATATTCTGACGATATATATAAATATATACACTGCTCAAAAAAATAAAGGCAACACTGAAACAACACAATATAACTCCAAGTAAATCAAACTTCTGTGAAATCAAACTGTCCACTTAGGAAGCAACACTGACAGTCAGTTTCACAGCTGTTGTGCAAATGGAACAGACAACAGGTGGAAATTATTGGCAATTAGCAAGACACACTCAATAAAGGAGTGGTTCTGCAGGTGGGACCACAGACCACTTCTCAGTACCTTTCTGCTTTCTGGCTGATGTTTTGGTCACTTTTGAATGTTGGTGGTCTTTCACACTCGTGGTAGCAGGAGACGGACTCTACAACCCACACAAGTGGCTCAGGTAGTGCAGCTCATCCAGGATGGCACATCAATGCGAGCTGTGGCAAGAAGGTTTGCTGTGTCTGTCAGCGTAGTGTCCAGAGACTGGAGGTGCTACCAGGAGACAGGCCAGTACACCAGGAGACGTGGAGGAGGCCGTAGGAGGGCAACAACCCAGCAGCAGGACCGCTACCTCCGCCTTTGTGCAAGGAGGAACAGGAGGAGCACTGCCAGAGCCCTGCAAAATGACCTCCAGCAGGCCACAAATGTGCACGTGTCTGGACAAATGGTTAGAACTCCATGAGGATGGTATGAGGGCCCCACGTCCACAGATGGGGGTTGTGCTCACAGCCCAACACCATGCAGGACGCTTGGCATTTGCCAGAGAACACCAGGATTGGCAAATTCTCCACTGACGCCCTGTGATCTTCACAGATGAAAGCAGGTTCACACTGAGCACATGTGACAGACGTGACAGAGTCTGGAGACGCCGTGGAGAGCGATCTGCTGCCTGCAACATCCTTCAGCATGACCGGTTTGGCAGTGGGTCAGTAATGGTGTGAGGTGGCATTTCTTTGGAGGGCACAGCCCTCCATGTGCTCGCCAGAGGTAGCCTGACTGCCATTAGGTACTGAGATGAGGTCCTCAGACCCCTTGTGAGACCATATGCTGGTGTGGTTGGCCCTGGGTTCCTCCTAATGCAGGACAGTGCTAGACCTCATGTGGCTGGAGTGGGTCAGCAGTTCCTGCAAGATGAAGGCATTGAAGCTATGGACCGGCCCCCCCGTTCCCCAGACCTGAATCCGATTGAGCACATCTGGGACATCATGTCTCGCTCCATCCACCAACGCCACGTTGCACCACAGACTGTCCAGGAGTTGGCGGATGCTTTAGTCCAGGTCTGGGAGGAGATCCCTCAGGAGACCATCCGCCACCTCATCAGGAGCTGCCCAGGCGTTGTAGGGAGGTCATACAGGCACGTGGAGGCCGCACACAACACTGAGCCTCATTTTGACCTGTTTTAAGGACATCACATCAAAGTTGGATCAGCCTGTCGTGTGTTTTTCCACTTTAATTTTGTGTGTGACTCCAAATCCAGGCCTCCATTGGTTAATAAATTTGATTTCCATTGATGATTTTTGTGATTTTGTTGTCAGCACATTCAACTTTGTACAGAACAAAGTATTCAATGAGAATATTTCATTCATTCAGATCTAGGATGTGTTATTTTAGTGTTCCCTTTATTTTTTTGAGCAGTGTGTATATATATGTGTGTGTATATATATATATATATATATATATATGTAGCAATGAGCTTCTGAGCATATGTAGAAACACTAGGAGAAATGCATATTTTATATATATATATATATATATATATATATATATATATATATATATATATATATATATATAAAATATGCATTTCTCCTAGTGTTTCTACATATGCTCAGAAGCTCATTGCTACATCCACAAATGCAAGTTAAAACTCTAAAACGCAAAGAAGAAACCAGATATGAACAGGATCCAGAAACACTGCCACCTTCTCTAGGCCCAAGCTTTTTAAAAATGTACTGAAGGGAAGTGGAAAACTATCCTGTGGTCTGATGAATCAACAAAATTATGGACGCTGTGTCCTCCGGGCTAAAGACCACGCAGCTGGTTATCAGTGCACAGTTCAAAAGCTAGTATTCATGATGGTTTAGGGGGCATTAGTGCACATGGCATGGGTGACATGCTGATCTGTGAAGGCACCATTAATACAGAATGATGTATACATCATCTGGCAACATGTGCTGCCATCCAGAGGGATGGCCTTGAATATTTCAGCAAGGCAATGTCAATCCACAATCTACATGTATTACAACAGCATGGCTCCCTATCAAAAAGAGTCTGGGTGCGACAAAGGAGACTGTGAAGTGTTGAGCAGCTGAAATCCTGTATCAAACAAGAACAGAAAGCATTTCACTTTCAAAACTACAGCACTTGGTCTCGCCAGTTGCCAAACGCTTACAGAGTGTTGCTAAATGAAGAGGTGATGAAGCACAGTGGTCAACAGGCCCCCGTCCCATCTGTTTTGGAATGTGCTGTTGGCATCAAATTCAAAATGGACATATATATATATATTTAAAAAAATAAAATTTCTTAGTTCCAGCAATTGATATATTGTCTTTGTAATATTTTCCTTTAAAAATATGGTTTATATGATTTGCATGTTGCGGTGTCCCAACTTTTTTGCAAATGGGGTTGTGTGTGCGTGTCTATCTCTCTCTCTTATGTAAATATATATATATATATATATATATATATATATATATATATATATATATATATATATATATATATATATATAAATAATGTATAAGTAAAGGCAATCAGAAATAATTAATCATACAAAGCAGTTCAGAGTTAAACACATACGCCCTATTCTTAGCAATCACAGTGTAGATGTACACACTTTGTAGAGGTAAGAATAAAGATATAAAGAATCTTCTCATTCAGTCGTGCAGATTTGAATACTCTGTGTTCCGATAATCATCTGTATTACAGTGGATCTTATTCCCAGTCCTGGAGACCCCATGTTGTGCCTGCTTTTGTTTTTCCTCATCTGGTGCATCTTACTCAGCTAATCGTAATCACCTGCTGAGTTCCATCAGCCAGGATGAAAAAACAGTGCTTAAAAAATGGTGCAGTACACGGGGATCGAAACCTGCTGAACTGAGCGTTATTTATCATCGCTGTCATATTAAAAACCTTTATGCGAATCCCAAATTATTTCTTAATTTCTACCTTTCTATATCATTTGAACCAGCAGTGGCTGGTGGTAAAGTTTGAGTATTGAGCACTATAAGGGCAAAATATGTGAACCACATCAGTGTCACTGCAGCGCTGAGAATGATCAACCACCCAAATAATACCTGCTGTATGGTGGTCCTGTGGGGGTCCTGATCATTGAAGAACAGAAAAGGGGGCTATCAAAGTATGCAGAGGAACAGACGGACTACAGTCTGTACTAGTAGATCTACAATGTGCACATATATGGTCAGTGGAGCTGATAAAATGGACAAAGAGTGCAGATACAAGGTGTGCCTAATAAAATGCACAGCAATTGTATGTAGAAACATTACATTTGATGTATGGGTGAGTTCATGGACCCCCAAGAGCTAATATTAATCTATAACATTATACATCATTAGACATCATAAATGAGTGTTAGCAAGTATCCCGGCTGATTGACTTGAATTTTATTTGTCTGTTATCTTGAGCGCTCTTACGTCATCTTTTAACATATTTTATGGTAATATTTAGATATTCTAATAATAGTATAATTAAAATTATAATAAATGACAGGTATTATTGGTAAAGTTTCAAAGATAATCCTAATGCTTCTTCCTACAGTTGATTCCATTTATATTATACATGAAGCAAGCAAAAATGATGGATGGATGGATGGATGGATGGATGGATGGATGGAAATCTAGCAATTATAGAGCAACCATGTCATTTTGCCAACCACTTCCTTCTGGGAAGTGTGTCAGATCTTTAGAAACTAAGATGACCTGCTTCAAGAAAAACTTTTTTCCTATTGTGATAAGGTGGCTAAATTCTTCTGAGAAGTGAATCGTCATAGTCTATCCGTAAGATTTACAGCCTTTGTAAGAATGCGTTGAGGAAATGATTGTGTAAATTTCCATGTTGTATATATTATATTATGTATGAAATTGAATGTTTCCGTGTATTGTGCTACTACAGGGGTGGAGTTACAGCTTGGTACACTAGAAACCATTGCCATGGACATGTTACATAGCAATAAATAGAATAAATCAATCAAGCAAGCAGCCCTGATGTGTGGCAGAAGGATAGCAGCAAGAGTGAAAGGGAAGGTTTACAAGACAGCAGTGCGTCCTGCTATGATGTCTGGTGTGGAGACTGTGCCTCTGTCTAAAAGACAGGAGGCTGAGCTGGAGGTGGCGGAGATGAAGATGCTGAGATTTTTGTTGGGAGTGACAAGAATGGACAAGATTAGAAATGAGCAGATCAGAGGGACGGTGAAGGTGGAGCAGTTTGGAGATAAAGCCAGAGAGGCCAGGTTGAGATGGTTTGGACATGTGTTGAGGAGGAATAGTGGATATATTGGGCAAAGAATGTTGGAGATGGAGCTGCCGGGTTGAAGGAGAAGAGGTAGACCTCAGAGAAGGTTTATGGATGTAGTGAAGGTGGACATGGAGATGGTTGGTGTGAAAGTAGAGGAGGCAGTGGATAGGGCAAGCCACCCATAACTCTCGCCAGAGTTATCGGCCCTCCCTCAATCAGGCTCCCCTCATAAGTTGAAGGCATGGTCACTTTCAAATAGTCCATCCATCCATCCATCCATTGTCTAAGTCCATTGGCTTAAAATTGCAGTGAGAGCAGCACTTAAGAAAAGGGATGGACTAATGTGTCAACCGTCCAAATTCTTCAAATGCACTAAATAGAAGTAAATTGCATGACAAATGGCATCCATCTGCTCCATTTAAACCCAGCATGTAAAACTGGGGACTTTCTGTGTGCAAATGAGCTTTTATCCTTATCTAACGTTCTGTATTCAGGTCATGAAGGCCTCACTAATTAGCTGATCAGCTGAATCAGGTGTGTTTAATGAGGCAGTGTGCTGATCTGCAGTGCTGTGGCCTGTAAGGACTGAAGTCTGACAGTCTGACGTGATTTGAACATACTATCGTACTTCATGTAGTTATTTTTGTAAAATGTAGGGGGCACTATATCGACAAACCCAATTATTTGGGCACATCAAACATAAAGAAAATATAAATGAGTACCACGTCTGAAATACAGATTGATTCTGTCTTTTATTGAGCAGTGCTTAGTTTGCTGAAATGGACAAGCTGCCTCGGATCTGAAAATACCAGCTGTGCTTTATATTGTGTGGAGATAGTTGGAATGTTTTTGCCTTCTCCTGTAAAGTGACTGCTCTGCAGATACGTTTTTTATTTTTATTTTTTCGACAGCACCAATATGCAACACTGTTTAATACTTGGGCAAGGCAAAACATTAGGATTCAGCAAAGACCCTCAGCAGAGGAGCTCAGTCGTTTTTCCACCAGGGTTACATCTAATCCCAACTGGCAGCCGGCGAAATCTCCAAATCCTGAGTAAGAGAGTTTGGCTGTGGCGTACAGCTGTTAAACATGAGTCACTGACTCGCTGAAAGCTTTGGTACTTGATGGCAGAGCTCATATTGCTTGTAAAAAAATAAAATAAAATACAGCATCCAAATGAGCGAGCGTCCATAATTAATGCGACTCTGCTTCAAACGTGAACCAGGCCTAATAATCCCACTCTTGCTGCTCATCGCCATCAGGATCTCTGTCTCCTTTTAGCTGGCGGCCGCCTACGAAGCCCCCACTAATGTTTATTAGCGCCGTCCTTTTCTTCTCCACTGAGAGCTGTTGTTTGCCTAAATGCATGCCTAATGCTTTGGAGGATTCTTTCACAATTTAGCCCTGGCATCTCCCACTGCAGTAACTCCAGGCATGTGTGAGCTTTCTGTTTGTTTATTTATTTGTTCATTTGTTCATTTATTTCTTTATTTTTCTGGCTTGCTTGTTACCGGTGCAATAGAGAGAAGATGATTTAGTTCACAGTAAACAGCCTTGCCAGCGCACACCGGCTCAGTTTTAATTAAGTCGGGACAAAAACGGGTCTATCCTCATTCGATTCATAAAAATGACCTTCGTCGTAAATTATGGTAATGAAACGTGGCTGGTTGGGGGAAAAAAAAAGAAAAACGATGGCTTATGTTTGTGTGGCGGAGAGTGTGTGTGTGTTCTGGGGGATGGGGTTGGGGGGGAGGGGGCACGCAGGAGGGTTTACAGTACATGATTCCAGTCTCTGCATTCTGAGCTAAAGGCCACAGTTCCTGCTAAACAGGGTTAATTGATTGACATGGTGTAATGAGGTATTACCATAACAATCCATCACACTTAGCTATGATCAATTGTGATGACCGTAGTGAAAGCTTAAGTGCCAACACGAGTGTGTGCTCCCCCCGCCCTCCCCCATGACCCTCTGCAGCAGCACTATTTTGGGAAGGTGACTCATTAATCACTGTGTGAACCAAAAAGAGGACGTAGGGGAGACAGAGGTTAGCACTCCTTAAACACAGTGACTATCAACAAATCATTTCTCAGAGAAAGGCATAATAGTCCGGGCCAGTTAAATGACAAGGTGAGGCCTCTCTGTAGGGGACAAAAGCAGAGTTATATTACACTCAGTGCTTCTACATCCAAGCATTGCATAGTATCTTGTGCGGTGTCCCCCAAGGCTCAATTCTGGGCCCTTCGTTGTTTGATTTGTATATGCTTCTTATTGCTGGGCTAAGAAAATGCAAATAACATCGCTTTCATCAGCATGCAGACAACACAGCTACAGTATATCTGTTAGCTATACCTGATGCATGCAAATGTACTGGTTCCTTGTTTGACAGCATAGATCACAAACAGTTGATGTCTCAGAATTTCCTGCAATGAAATACAGATAAGAGAGAGTTTCTGGCTTTTGGAAAGAATTGTTGTCTGTGAAGATGTTACAGTATTGTTGGCCAAGTTCAGCCCAGTCTTCTCCTCACCTTAAGCCCACCACCTTTTATCTCTGTCAGAGGTGCTCCTCCCTTTAATCAGTGTCTAATTATTTGCCCATGTATTCATAGTCCCCGTCTCATCAAGCAGCATTATGTTAATAAGCATTGTTAATCTACTCATCTACCTACCAGTCATGTATTTTGAGTTTTTTTCCTTCTTCAATTTGCCTGATTGTTGAATACCGTCCTTGAACTAGACTTAAGTCACTTTCACACCTACTTTATTTGGTGTGGAACTGTCAAAGTTTGTCTTTAGTTTGGTTCATTATAGCAGGTGTGAACAGTCCTCTCATGCTCAGGTCTGCTTAAAAGAACTGACCCATAGTCCACAAATATCACAGGTCTTTCATTATAGGATTACAATGTTAAAGTAAGATAATCTGATTTCTTTTCATTACTTTGGATTACTCTTTCTTTCATTTAATACATCTTCTTCTTTTTCTTTCGGCTGCTCCTTTTAGGGGTCGCCACAGCGGATCATCTACCTCCATCTTGCCCTATCCACTGCCTCCTCTACTTTCACACCAACCATCTCCATGTCCACCTTTACTACATCCATAAACCTTCTCTGAGGTCTACCTCTTCTCCTTCAACCCGGCAGCTCCATGTCCAACATTCTTTGCCCAATATATCCACTCTTTCATTTAATAAATAAAGAATAAAAATCAAACCTTTTCATTATTTAAAACGAGGTCAACAGGGAACTGCACTGTTTTTAAACACAAAGTGATAGATTAAGTGAATCCAAGTGAACCGATGTGACAAATTATTATATAATATAATATTATATAATAATAATTATAAAAACGTAGAATGATCTAGTTTCTCTAGTTCAACAACTAATACAAACCATACTGCTTTTCTGGGATTTTCGCCTCATTTGTTAAAAATCAATTGGTTACCAAACCAAAAGATCAATCTGGTAGACGTCTTCATTTTAGACCCCTTTTCATTAATGCTTAGAGTCCATTCTAAAAAAAACTCTGACTGACCATTATCTGTGTTATTTCTGCTAAAAGGCCTGTACTGGACTTTGTTGATCACTGTTGGTAATGTAGTTTGATGACACTATCTCAGCTCTCAGCTTTGGCAGTCCATACAAATAAATTTGTACTGCAAGTTTAATGTTAGCTCACTTCAGTATAAAAAAAATTAAGTTTGGGCAGACCCAACATTTTATCACACACTTCTATAAACTAAGAATAGCTCAACCATTTTGCATTTTGCACTGTCCCTGTGGTTACTGAACAATAAAACTTAGTACTTAATAAACCTTCAATCATTTGATTTACAGCTAGACAAAATGTAGAAAGGAAAAATAAATGAGATGTAAAACTGGGCAAACACCAGATTCAAATATCATTGCGAAAACACTGCAGTTAGTTCTGCCAATAAAAACAACATACTTCCTATAGTAAAAGTCTGTCAGCCTACTGTGTTCGAGGTTTCTTCAAAAATATTTTCTGGCAGGAGGATCTTTTCCCTTCCTCCCAAAATGAAAAACTCTTCAAATTCACACGTTTAATGTAACATATTTATCATTAAAATGAAATGTAAATAGAAACTTGATGACTTTGCATGTTTGTGGTTTGAATTTAATTCTGTAGGTAATCACCCATCTCCATAACAATATATTTTTTTTGTAACAGAATATTTTTGTACTTTTTGTATCTTTTAAGAATACTTTCAGTACATACTGTTATATATTTCATTACCACACAACCATCTGCAGGAGACAAAGGTTAGCAACTCCTTCAGTATGGCATCCCACAAGGTTCATTTCTGGGCCCATCTTTGTATTACAACTCAATTTCCAAAAAAGTTGTGATGTTGTGCAGAACGTAAATAAAAATAGGATGCAGTGATGTGCAAATCATGTAAACCATATTTTAAGGGAAACTACTACAAAGACAACATATAAATTGTTAAAATTGAGAAATTTTATTTTATTTATTTTTTAAAAATCTATGCTTATTTTGAATTTGAAGTCAACAACACATTCCAAAAAAGCATTTGGGAACTGATGAGACCAATTGCTGTAGTTTTGAAAGTGAAATGTTTTCCCATTGTTGTATGACACAGGATTTCAGCTGCCTAACAGTTCAGTGTCTCCTTTGTCATATTTTTCATTTTATAATGCACCAGATGCTTCAGTGGTTGACAGGTCTGGATGGCAGGCAGGCCAGTTAAGCACCTGGACTCTTTTAATACGGAGCAATGCTGTTGCACTACACGCAGAATGTGGTTTGACATTGTCTTACTCAAATAATAAAGGCCTTCCCTGAAAAAGACGTTGTCTGGACAACAGCACATGTTGTCAAAACATGTATATATAAGGAACTTAAGATAATTAATAAGGGGGCATATAAGGTTTATTTTTATTGCTTTCATTGCCATACACTTAGAGATTATGCGTCTCTTTTATCTGTTTTCTATTTGCATGGTTGTAAATATGAGAACAGCAAAGCAAATGTTTCCATGCGACCATTAAACAAACATCTACATGTGTAATTTGGTACACTTAAACCATTGCAATGGGAAACCAACCAAACCAAACAAAAAGATGCAATATCACAAAAATCTGGAGTAAACTTCAGAAAGCAAACTACAACCCCAATTCCAAAGTTGGGATGTTGTGTAAAACATAAATAAAAACAGAATATGATGATTTGCAAATCCTTTTCAACCTGTATTCAATTGAACACACGACAAAGACAAGATATTTAATGTTCAAACAGATAAACTTTATTGTTTTTTGTAAATATTCAACACCTTCCAAAGAAGTTGGGACAGGGGCAACAAAAGACTTTCCCAGACTGGGAAAGTTGAGTAATGTTCAAAAAACACCTGTTTGGAACATTCCACAGGTGAACAGGTTAATTAGAAACAGGTGAGGGTCATGATTGGGTATAAAGGGAGCATCTCTGAAAGGCTCAGCCGTTCACAAGCAAGGACGGGGCGAGGGTCACCACTTAGTGACCAACTGCGTGAGCAAATAGTCCAACAGTTTAAGAACAACGTTTCTCAACGTGCAATTGCAAGGAATTTAGGGATTTCATCATCTACAGTCCATAATATCATCAATAGATTCAGAGAATCTGGAGAAATCTCTGCAAGTAAGCGGCAAGGCAGAAAACCGACACTGAATGCCCGTGACCTTCGATCCCTCAGGCGGCACTGCATTAAAAACCGACATCATTCTGTAACGGATATTCCCACATGGGCTCAGGAACACTTCAGAAAACCATCGTCAGTGAACTCAGTTCGTCGCTCCGTCTACAAGTGCAAGTTAAAACTCTGCCATGCAAAGTGAAGCCAGATATCAACACCACCCAGAAACGCTGCCGGCTTCTCTGGGCCGAGCTCATCTGAGATGGACTGACGCAGAGTGGAAAAGTGTCCTGTGGTCTGACAAGCATTTCAGATTGTTTTTGGAAATCATGGACGTCTTGTCCTCCAGGCCAAAGAGGAAAAGGACTGTCCGGATTGTTATCAGCACAAAGTTCAAAAGCCAGCATCTCTGATGGTGTGGGGGTGTGTTAGTGCTATGGCAGGGGTAACCTGCACATCTGTGAAGGCACCATTAATGCTGAAAGGTACATACAGGTTTTGGAGCAACATCTGCTGCCATCCAAGCAACGACTTTTTCAATGCCAAGCCACATTCTGCACGTGTTACAACAGCGTGGCTTCGTAGTAAAAGAGTGCGGGTACTAGACTGGCCTGCCTGCAGTCCAGACCGGTCTCCCATTGAAAATGTGTGGCACATTATAAAGCGCAAAATACGACAGCGGAGACCCCGGACTGCTGATCTACTGAAGTTGTACATCAAGCAAGAATGGGAAAGAATTCCACCTACAAAGCTTCAACAATCAGTGTCCTCAGTTCCCAAACGCTTATTGAGTGTTAAAAGGAAAGGTGATGTAACACAGTGGTAAACACGCCCCTGTCCCAAATTCTTTGGAACGTGTTGCAGGCATCAAATTCAAAATGAGTGAATATTTGCAAAAAACAAAAAAGTTTATCCGTTCGAACATTAAATATATTGTCTTTGTAGTGTATTAAATTGAATATAGGTTGAAAAGGATTTGCAAATCATCGTATTCTGTTTTTATTTATGTTTTCCCCAATGTCCCAACTTCATTGGAATTGGGGTTGTAAAAGTAAAAGCGCTTACTCAGGAATGCACCCAGCATCCTCGCCTGCTAGGCTGCAGAAAGATAAAACATACATCAAGAATCTAGGCATCATTCCTGACCGTGAACCACATCATTGATGAGTGGAAAAGTGTGCCATACTGCCACCTCCACAGTATCTCCAAGGTCTGTAACATTCTCTCCACTGCTGACAGTGAGAAACTTCTACATGCTTTTGTCTTGTCTAGACTGGATTACTGCAATGCCCTCTTATCTGGCCTAACCGAGAGTTCTATCATCAATTTGCAGGGAGTTCAGAATGATTCTGCCACAATCTTTGCACACACCAAATTGAGAAGTCATATCACACTGGCTCACAAATCCTTTCATTGCCCACCTTATCTTTTAGAATTGATTTTATGATTCCTTCATTCGTTTTTAAATGACTTGGTTTTGCCCCTCCCTGCTTCACTGTTGGATATGGGCCTGTTAGATCACTCTGGTCATCAAACAGCGGTTTACTGGTCATCCCATAAACCCAGCTGAAGAGGGGAGAATCAGCTTTAGTTACCCTGAAATTCTCTACCTGAAAACATGTAACAGTATTTTAAAATTAGTCTTAAAAATGCTTATTTAATATTACATGTAATACTAGATTATAGATAATAGAACAAAAGGCCCCTTCAAGAAGCGACATAACCCTTTTCTAATAGTTTGTTAATGATATATAATAGTTGTCACTATAAGTTCTACCACTTGAATGATTAACCAGTTACTTAGTAAAACAGAAACAATTAAACACTGTAAAACTTTTCATAGATGTATTACATTTAAATTTAAAACATGTATTAAAATTGAAAGCCCACAACATGGGAAACAGACTTTGCCTTGCTTTTTTCACAACATACTACTCACTGCCCAGTCCAAGTAATCCGTCTATGGAGACCATGCTGCAAACACAGTCAACTCATTTACATACAAACGTCTGAGATCATGCATTTTCCATGCATTTCTAAATGAATAGAAAAGTTTTCTCTACAAATTTTACTATAACAGCATAACGATTTGAATGAGAAGTAGAATCGTTGAAATTTCAACATAAATTTGAGCATTTCTCAGTATTTCGTATGTCCCTCTTTGCTTTAATGAATCCAGGTGCTGTGAGCTCCACGTGTTTGTTCAAAAACCTCTTATGAGTAGATGAAATTCACTTTAGACTAAAAAGAATTTGACTTTTTGTACAAAAGTCGGTCAATTTCACAAATTTGCTTCAATTTGAACCAAAATTGTTTTTTTTTTTTACTTTAATTGTATTTTTAACTTTTCTCCGTTTTAAAATTTTCAATACAAAATATTCTTTTGCTTTTTTCCAAGTTTCAATGAAAAATTTCTCAGATTTCCAGTCTGTTCTCAGACTTTTGGATTCCACTGTACATCCACCTATTGACCCTGCAGCAGTTTAGCTCCACCCATTCAGACTGAAGTTCTAAGCAGTGCTTCAACTATAAGTGCTTTTTGAATGAGGGCAGACAATCAGAACAGAGCTCATTTACATATATCAGTCTTAAAGGCAAAGTAACAAAATCAGCCTGGGATAAAGAGAGGTTTAAAAAGTGCTCATGTAAATATGAACTAGGACCAGTTTTGCTACATGAAAACACACAAATGTTGTGCATGCACTTTAAAAATGATATCTTTGCAAGTGGAATTAAATAAAATCTTGTCAATATAGTATCTAATATTCATATTGTATCTAGTAGTCATATTGTTGTAAGCTTATCATAAGATTATCAAACTTATTTCTACACATTTTTACATGTTTGAAGTGATTTTATCAAGTAAACAGGCATTTGCATGGTTATTATTCTTCTTTTTAATGGATAATTTACAGGATTACCCACCTCAGTTGGATAGAAATTCTATTCTAACTAGTTAATTCTGACTGAGGTGTATACATGGAGATATTCTATTCTGACTGAGCTGTTAGTGGCATGTAAATGTACCTATTATGAAGCTCAGCTTGCCAAGGCTAATGAACATAATTAGATGGTCGGGAGAAACTGATGCTCTCTACTGGTGATGTATTCACTGTTACAGATGGATTACAGTAATGCAGTTAATGTAATTTGTATCTGCTGGTACTATGTAAATAATGTCACAAGGCCCAGACCATCAAGCAATCGGTCTCTGGGCTAAAGTGCTTGGTGTGCCCGGACCTGGCTACCTTTATTTTGGGTGGTCAGAATCCTTTTTCCCCCATAAAGCATACATCCCCTCTTCATAAGCACAACATTTACCCCAGTGATGATGACGTACATTAAAACTGAACAGCTTAAATGTACAAAAAAATGGTCAAAGCCTTAAGCATCCGAGACAAAGCATCCTGCCTCAGCAGGCGTGTCCAGTGTTCTTTTTTCTTCATTTATATATTGATGATAGTCGGCAGTTCACTGCTGTCAGGGATGATGCCGCTTTTTACTTCAACTCAGTGACTGACATTTTGTACTTGGCTTTGTAAATGGGCTTCCTCTACACCGCTGAAGTTTCAGGTCTCACAGGTGCAGATCCTCCTGGTGCATCTTTTGATTTTCTGGAGCTTCAACCGCAAAGCACATTATCAGGAACATTAGCTCAGTGCTAAAAACCCTGAAAGCTTGACCGAAGTAATGATGGATAATATAATGGTTGCTAAGGAGCGACAGGAGGAGAAAATGAAGTGAACATTTAGGAAAAAAATGGAGTGTCAAAATTATGAATGCAAGACAATGACAAAGTAGTTCTGAAAGTAGGGATGAAAACGTTCCTGTTTGATGAGCTTTCAACTCATTTTAAAACACTGTCGGCTCTACTGCTCACATTCACGTCGTTTTTCATTCAATTGCCTCACACACAGCTACAGGTTATGTATGAGAAATTCGCAGCCACTGAAGTTGCTGCGGCAGTTTTGAAAAATAGTGATGAGAAGAACGTTTATCTACTATTTTACTCATACATTCCGCTAGTTATGTGAAGTGAAGACTTTAGTAAACCCACGTTATGCATCAAAACAATTTGCCCACATGAGTAAAGTTGGGTTTTTACAAGCAATACTAAGAATTTCTAAAAACATTCTTTTATTTTTTCAGCTTTTGGGCCTAATTATCTTTTAACATAGTACTTCAGGTCAAAAGGGCCTGATTCTAGAGAGAGCTGAGATTGTTCTGGACATTTTGATATACAGTATATGGGTGCCATGTCGTTTGCAAGTGCCTTTAATAGAGAATTTATGAATATATGCAAAAATCATTCAAATGCCCCCAGACCCCAGAGGGTTAACCTCAGTGTTATTGATAGAGCCTCTAAGCCTGTTAGCTATCTGAGCTATCTGCTGAGCTTCCCAGTTCTCAGTCAGATTCACGCTGCATTGCAAACTCCAATTCCTAAGATCCCTCAGTTTGTCATATGACTCCACCAGCTCTGTCAACCAGCAGATCCCAGTCACCTGGGTATTGATTGCCATCACCTGTTTGCCTGTGTATAAATGCCTGTCTGTTTCACTCTGTCTTAGTGAATTATTGCCTTTGTCTTGTCAGTGTGTACTGAGCTGATCTCTTGTTTTGCGGGATATCCTGTTATGACCTTTGGCTAAGATTACCTGTGTGTTGGCTCTTTGGTTTCAACTCTCACTTATATCACATTTTGCTGTTCCAGTTTTTGAGCTGGTCTGGTGTTAATCCTGTTCATTTGGTTAATCCTCTTTTAAATGATATAGTAACAGAGGGCAGTCGTGGGCTGGAGGTTTGGGAATCGGCCCTGTGACCGGAACGTCGCTGGTTTGATCCCCAGAGTTAACAGTACATGACTGAGGTGTCCTTGAGCAAGACACCAAACCCGCAACTGCTCTCCGGGTGCTGTGGATAGGGCTGCCCACTGCCCCCTAGTGTGTGTGCTCACTTATGTGTATGTGGTCTTTCACAGCATGGATTAGTTAAATGCAGAGGTGAAATGTCCCCATTGTGGGACTAATAAGGGTCACTTAATCTAAATAAACCTTACAGTTTATTTTATATCCGTATATGTCTGGTTCGTCAACTCAGCATTACAATTTTAAAGTATATGAACAACTCTGGAATATTTCTATTGGCCCAAGCATCATGAAATGTTCACACAATCTAAAAGGTGAATGAAGTATAAAAAGAACAAATATATAAATAAGTGTAAAAATAATGGAGAAACATAGTATGTTAAAGTCAATAAATGTAGTTATAGTAATCTTGGCTGGGGTTAGTGATGCTGTTTGGAGGACTCTAGGGGTTTTTAAGATATAGTT
This sequence comes from Pygocentrus nattereri, assembly GCF_015220715.1. Lineage (NCBI taxonomy): Eukaryota > Metazoa > Chordata > Actinopteri > Characiformes > Serrasalmidae > Pygocentrus > Pygocentrus nattereri. The sequence continues at coordinate 7,159,955 of NC_051221.1, forward strand.
TGGCCAAAAAATCAAGCCTGCACAATTTCCTCCAAATGCGGTCAGTCAGGCAATACATGTTTGGTTAAATTCGATGGATCTTCTAGGCTAATGTAGCTAACAAGTTTTGGAAACGTGGAGCCATTACCCATTCACCTCAATCCGTGTAGAGTTGTTAAGTAATACCGACTAGATTTATGTGGATTCTGACACTGTCTGACACACTGTTACTTATAAATGTATCATATTTTGCTGTTCCACTTTCCAAAAGTTTGCCTACAGGCCAAATGAATGGTGGAAAGCTTGTGGCAGATACACTATATTTCCAAAAGTTTTCACTCACTCATCCAAATAATTGAATTCAGGTGTTCCAATCACTTCCATGGCCACCGGTGTATAAAGCCGAGCCCCTAGGCCTGCAGACTGCTTCTACAGACATTAGTGAAAGAATGGGTCGCTCTCAGGAGCTCAGTGAATTCCAGCGTGGTGCCGTGATCGGATGCCACCTGTGCAACAAGGCGAGTCATGAAATTTCCTCACTACTAAATATTCCACAGTCAACTGTCAGTGGGATTATAACAAAGTGGAAGTGATTGGGAACGACAGCAACTCAGCCATCAAGTGGTCAGCCACGTAAAATGACAGAGTCAATCGCTAAAGACCTCCAAACTTCATGTGGCCTTCAGATTAGCTCAAGAACAGCATAGAGAGCTTCATGGAATGGGTTTCCATGGCCGAGCAGCTGCATCCAAGCCTTACATCACCAAGTGCAATGCAAAGTGTGGAATGCAGTGGTGTAAAGCGCCGCCACTGGACTCTAGAGCAGTGGAGACGTGTTCTCTGGAGTGACCAATCACACTTCTCTGTCTGGAAATCCAATGGACAAGTCTGGATTTGGTGGTTGCCAGGAGACGGTACTTGTCTGACTGCATTGTGCCAAGTGTAAAGTTTGGTGGAGGGGGGATTATGGTGTGGGGTTGTTTTTCAGGAGTTGGGCTCGGCTCCTTAGTTCCAGTGAAAGGAACTCTTAAAGCTTCAGCACCAAGAGATTTTAAACAATTTCATGCTCCCAACTTTGTGGGAACAGTTTGGGGACGGCCCCTTCCTGTTCCAACATGACTGCACACCAGGGCACAAAGCAGGTCCATAAAGACATGGATGAGCCAGTTTGGTGTGGAAGAACTTGCCTGGCCTGCACAGAGTCCTGACCTCAACCCCATAGAACACCTTTGGGCTGAATTAGAGTGGAGACTGTGAGCCAGACCTTCTCATCCAACATCAGTGTCTGACCTCACAAATGTGCATCTGGAAGAACGGTCAAAAATTCCCATAAACACACTCCTAACCCTTGTAGAAAGCCTTCCCAGAAGAGTTGAAGCTTTTTTAAAGGTTGGGCCGACATATTAAACTCATATCCGTGTGAAGGCAGACGAGTGAATACTTTTGGCAATATAGTCTATATGTTTTAGATTTATTTAGATTAGATGACTGAAATAACACACCCACTCATGGAAATTATTTCTTTATATGAGTGAAACTGTGGGAGGGGTAAAATTCCCCCCATCTGAATTAGCCATCTTCACTTTTTGGTTATTTATCTAGGACTGGTCCGACAGGAGTCCTCCCTCCACCCTCTCCTGGGGAAATGTATACCCGTCACACCAGGAGAAACCAATTACGGAAGCCTACAGCCCGTTCCTTTGCACAACAAACTCTTTTATCGATCAGACGATAATTACCACAGTCGCATCATAAAGTAGCTGGAGTGGATTGGTGGCACGGGGGTTATTGATCGTCCTCGGCACCCATCTGTGGCTCATTGTATGGCTGCGCTGTGTTGGCGGACGGTCAGCACTCTCCCCTGTGCTTTTCTGTTGCTCTCAGGCATTTTCACACTGGGCCGGCTGCCCCTCTCTCTCTCTCTCTCTCTCTCTCTCTCTCTCTCTCTCTCTCTCTCTCTCTCTCTCTCTCTCTCTCTATAAAGACTCTAGGGGTTCTTTTATAGAACTATGATCAAAGCTTCTCCTTAAGACTGTTCTTTGTTTGTCTGGTTGTATATTTTGCAAGGACACACTGGACACATTTCATAAGTATTTATTTTTTTGCTGCCTGTCTGATGGGACCATAGGCTGTGAATGGATGAGCTTACAGGGGCCCTAAGTAATCGAAGCCTTCTGATTGGCTGATTTGTTCATTTAACCTCCGCCCACCAACATGCTTGGACCAATTATTATCATTTTACAAATGTAATTCATATCTGTAACTGTTGATTGGCCGTATTTGATTAAGACAGCAGCTCTGAGGCTCATTGGCAGCTCAGATGCATTTGAGTTGAAGGTCAAAGCCAGCTTCTTAGCTAAATGTATGATAGTGGAAAAGATAAGGAAGTATGTGAGCAACCTTTGATAAAGATTCCCAAAATAAAAGGATTTTTTAGTTTACCTGAGGCGCCAATGTGAGGTACCTACCTATAACCTCCAAAAGCCAAGATGCAATGTTTACCTTTAGATGGAACAGATGTGCTTTCACTTTAATCAATGCTCTCTGGCTTCACCAGACATACATCTAAAGTCTGTCATAACACGGCCCTTCTGTCCTGCCAAGCCTGATTTCTCTCATTTGCATGCAATGTAAACACCATAAAGATCAAGAGAAAGTTGTATGTAAATCAAAATTATTTAAAAAATATTTGCCTGTCCTGATAAAATGACATTTTGTTGATTTTCTAAATGCAAATAAAGCAGCACATCATCTATATGGAACAACCACAACTAAAGTTTCTAATTAGGTTGAACAGAATTAATTGTTTTTTGCATAAATCAAATTCAAATCAAGTTTATTTGTTTAAATGTTTTTACAACTGATGTCACAAAGCAGCTTCACAGAATTCCAGTAAAGATAAAGTTTTAACATGAATGTAAAACCCCCTCCCAGGGCAGCAAGGCAGGGGCGACAGTGGCAAGGAGAAACTCCCTCAATGCTGAGGAAGAAACTTTGGGAGGAACCAGGCTCACCAGGGGGGACCCGTCCTCCTCTGGTCAGACTACCTACAGAGTTATTATACTACTAATATTAATAGCAGTAGTATTAGTAGCAGTAATAGCTAGGAGGCTATGAAAACTTCACTGTAGGGTGGGCAGCTGGTCCAAGGCAGGTGGTGGTAGCTGGGGCGTGGTTGTTTGTGCAGTTAAGTTTCAAGCCTGCTATGGAATTTCTTAACCCTGGAGGAAATATTGTGCCGTTGCTTTTCAGTAGTGTGAGCTAGAGAGATGTTTCCTCTTGAAACTAGAGAAAAAATGCTAAAATACAAGCCAACGTTTGTTGTTGTAGGCTGTTTGTGTCCTAAGTAAACCCACAGAGAACATTTGTAGAGACCTTTCCATATACCTGGTACGATGCCTGTTCAATGTTGTTTACAGATCATTTTAAATCTACTGTGTTTATTCATATTATGTCATGTGATACGTAGACCAGATTCTGTATTTGATTGGCTTTGGTTAGCGAGCCACGGCCTGTCGTAGTGTGTGAATTGGAGACAAAGTGTTGGAAACAGTTGAGCAGACTGGCTTTGGTGCAGCTGCATCAGCCAGGCAGAGTTTCTGAATTAGGGAAGTGATGAGAATGTCTTTGGACAACATGGGGAGACAGGTAAGAGAAAAAAGTGAAAAGAAAAACAGAAAAATTTTAACTATGGCTAAGAGAACCGATGTTCCAGCATGGCTCTTCGGCTCTTCGGATCCACAATCATGTTATTCAGAATACATGAGTGATTATGGCAAAATGATGCGCAGTGTGTAAATAATTTGTGTGTAAATAGTCTGGAGGGAGGAGAATCTGGACAGTTGAAGGAGAAAGAAAAAGCCTTCTTCACTTTTAATGTAAGTTAATGGAATTTCTTTTGGTCCATTCACCATGAAATCTAGACACAGTGTGAAGGGCCACAGGCATTTTCAAATAATGCCAATAACTAGAAAATGGTTTTGTTTAGACAGCAGTGATATACAAACATATTCTGTACAGAAAACAAAAAAGATTGCAACGGTTGAAGTGTATCCAAATGGGTCTTAAAGGGTTAATTAGTGAAGAAAGTCAGAGAAAAGAGCTGATATTCCCCGTGAAGTGACAGGGTTGAGCTGGAGACAGGGTGGAGTGGACGCTGGGTCACTTTTACTCTACACGTACTGTACATGGCGCTGACACATCAGACTTGCTCTGAATTTGAGGTGAAGTTACAACACTTGGACCTCAATTAGTGAAGAATAAAAAAAAAAGTCACAAAACTGCTTTATTAAGCTTTATAACGTCTATAATACACACTACTGTTCCAGCAAATTGCAGTACACCGCCGGAAGTGTAGAGGGCGATGTGGCTTCTGTTGTTTTCTCGCAACAAAAAGAAAAACAAAAAAAAATAACTGTTGCACACATGGAAGTTTGAATGACTGCAACACCGTGGCCGGGTAAAGAGAGCAATCTGAAGAAGCCATAATGACTCGGTGAGTCGATTAATCAAATAAGACACTAATAATACCAGATTAATACATTAGAAAGAATCCTTAGTTGCAGCTCAAACTGCTTTGTGCTCTGCCGATGGTCTCCACAGATTTCCAACAAGATTAAACCTCACTCTCGTGTTCCCCTCCGTTGTTTTTATTTTCCTCGATTCAGCACGCCCGACTCAAGTCGCGCAGGGTTTGTTAATTAGCTGATGAGTTAAATCAGGTGTGTTAGAGCTGAGGAAACACTGCGCTGAGCAGTGAAGGAGAGCCCTAGATTTTGTCTGAATACGTCAGATCTCTCTTAAAGCCCCACGGATGGATCTGCGATCCAACTTCTAACACTGAGACATGAAAGGATTTCAATTAATAATAACACTGTAATTACAAGCTTGTTTATTTACCAAGTAAAAAAGGAAGTTAGCACATCTGGAACAGAAAATAAACTTATATTAATGCTCAATTATGCTGCTAATTTGGTGAATCTAAAATATATATACACACACTAGAGATCAAAATTAGAGAACAACACACAATTTCCTAAATGTTGAATATTGATCAGATTTAGAGAACACTTTCATTGATTTATCCCTATTTAACTGGCAGCCTAACTTTCCAGTTTTCATTGACTTTGCAAGATGGTGAGCCTTTCCGAAGTGACTGAAACCCTCTGGCAGCAGGTTGTCCAGATGAAGGCCAAAGGGGTGACCCTATCAGCCATAGCAAGAGAAGTTGTTCGTTCCAAGTCTGTGATTTCTAGAGTATTGCATCTTTACAACATCACAAACTCATCCAAGTCCCCCAAGAAGGCTGGTCACCCACGAAAGACAAATGCAAGACAGGACAAGATAATGTGGAGAATCTCCATGAGTAATCGGTTCAACACTGCAGCTAGAATTGCTACCAGTTCAGCACTGAACAGGGTAAGGATCTCTCTCATCATACAGTGTCTCGACGTTTAAGACCCACTCTGCAGTGACCAAACCTCTCATTAGCAGAAAGAATCAAAAGGCTAGACTAACCTTTGCTGAGGAGCATGTTGTGTGGTCGGAGGAGAAGTGGTCCAGAGCTCACTTTAGTGATGAAAGCAAGTTTGGGAAACATGGGAAACATTGTTTGTTGGCAAACTGGGGAAAGACTGAACGCAAAGTGTGTAAAGAAGTCAGTGAAAGGTGGAGGAGAAAGTGTCATGGTTTGGGGATGTTTTCGGCAGCAGGAGTTGGGCCTCTCATACAGCTACATGGCAGAGTGAATGCGAGTGTGTATGAGAACCTTCAACAACACGTGGCTCCTTCCTTGCATTCATCGCCTCAATCAGCCAGCACTTCTCATGCAGTGCAATGCCCCCTGTCGCACAACAAAACGGCTAAAGCAGTTCCTTGAAACTGAAACAATCAAATGGCCAGCCCAGAGTCCTGATCTATACCCAAGAGAAAACCCTTGGAAAATCCTTGGTGACAAAGTTCCCGTGACCCTGATGGAGAAGCGGCTTAGAAAATGGATGGATGGATGGATGGATGGATGGATGGATGGATGGATGGACAAAGTTATGGCCAAGAAACCCACAACAGTCACCGAGCTGTGGAAGAGACTGTGAGAAGAGTGGACCAAAATCACACCAGAGCAGAGAGACTAGGACGTCCTGTGGCCGCAGATGTGCTGAAGTCATTCAAAGCAAAGGCCTGTACACCTCCTGCTGACTGGTGACTGGTGTAACCTTCAGAAAATTCAGCTGTGATCTTTCTCTGTGCTACAGTCATTGCTGTTCTCTAATTTTGATCATTGTGTTTTCTGCAAAATAAAGGTTTTAGGTTGAAGTACCCAAAGAATCCTTCAAATGCTGACCAATGAAGATGACGTTATTTCTGAAAAAAATCAAGTGTTCATAAATTGTTCTCTAATTTTGATCTCTAGTGTGTGTGTGTGTGTGTGTATATATATGCAGTATGTACACCCCTCACATTATATACAGATACTGTATATATTAGACTGCAGCTGAGGTAGTGCAGGTCCTTGCTAGGACTGTCCTATGAAGATTTCCTTCTTAGTTTTCAATCATTTTCTTGGTGCTGCTTTTTTTTTATCTTTGCGTTATTCATGCACAGAGAACTGTGGGTAACTGAAGGCCTGGAAGAATACTATAACATCTGTTGCATCTTCAAAATCACTCAGAATGTGGGCTGCATTTCTAGGCTGTATACGACGGGTCCTTCACAACGGCCTTGAGCTGCAGCCTAAGCTTTAGAATGTAACTCAGGTTAGCGGCAGATAGCGGTTTTCTTCAGTTTGCAGCAAAATGTCACGTCAAGATCTTTTTTTTACTTTTTTGAAAGAAAAGAATTGTATATTATCACTGCTACAGTTTCAGAGCACACTATTTACCCCAGTCCATACAGTCCATATATGGCAACTAAGCTGCCAAAACAGCCTGATTTGAATTCAATGTCACAAGAACCAGCTCACTTATATATACCCACCAACTCGGCCTACAGCAGTTTAGCTGCACTTATACACACAGTAGTTATAAGGACTGCTTTATAAATGAGGCTCATGTATGTGTAACAAAACAGCCTGTTTTATTCTAAGGAGTGAAGAGATGTTGGGAAATTGTTTAGTAGTAAGACTGTTTTATGACTTTTTATAAACCCACACAAATGCTTCAAGTGGAAAATTGAAGAAAAATGTAGGATATTGGCTCTTGAGAAACATCATCGGCTGGTTTTGTAGTAAATGACAAGATAACCTTGTTTTTTCTGTTTTCGTTCTTCTGTCTTCCCTAACCTACTTTACTATGTTCGCTCTCTCTCTCTCTCTCTCTTTCTTTCTTTCTTTCTTTTTCTCTGTCTGACCTTTCTGTGGCTGGCCTGACTCGAGGCATGGCCTGGTCTGTACCAGCTGTATGTGATGGTTCATTACTCAGCTGACTCCAGGCCTACCAGGCTCTGACCCTGGATGCTGCCGCTCACAGAACACATACCCCCTACACACACACACACACACACACACACACACACACACACACACACACACTTCCAAAGTAACCCCCAGCTGCCCAACCACACACTGCAGTCACAGCCCACTACACACACACATCCAAGCTAACCTCCAACGCCCCAGCCAGCCTCTATAAACACTGCATATATCCAGGAGAACTGTTAGTACTTTGCCTTCAGTTCAGGTCATAAACATCAAACAACAACAAAAACACCTCCAGAATAATGCAGATTTCTATGAGATCTCTAGTGGTACCTTAGTACAGAGCTAATGATGATCAGTCGTAGTAGCAGTAGCAAAAACGTCTGGCTGCTCTAAATGACATACAGATATTAAAAGGCACTTCATGTGTATTTGACACGTATGTGTATAACGGCGAGTATGTGTTCCAGTGTAAGTACGCTGGGGTGTAATATGGCTACCACTTCATATCGGTTTGTATAGCATGTTTTGATGTTTCCACACTGAGGAGTTTGTCACAGTAGCGTCGGTGAGCAACTCTCCCCCATTGCTCAGAGGCGCAGTTCGGCTGCTTGAGCAATGCTGCACCACTGCTGCAAGGCCTCCCAGGTTCAGAGGAACCTTCTTCCACATTGAAAGACTAGCCAGTTGAGCTATGCTACACTGCCATGAGGCGGTCTGGTCTGCCGCTGGAGCTCTGCTACAGTCTTCCAGGTTGAATGGGACCTTTCTCTGGGCCAAGGACTCTTTAAAGACTACAGGGATTCCTAGGCTGACCATTTGAGCTGTGCTATGTCACCACAACAAAGCTTCCCAGGCTGAGAAGGACGTTTGTTTACTTCAAAAGACTCTTTGAGGGCCAGATAAGTGACTCTTCACTGTGGTATGTGAAGTTTTTCTCTTGCCAGATGGGGAGCTGATTGTGTATTTTGTTGCTATTGTAAATCGATCTTGGAAAGAAAAATGCAGAATTTAAATTAAACATTATTATTATTATTATTATTATTATTATTATTAGTAGTAGTAGTAGTAGTAGTAGTAGTTGCTTAATTATGTTGGTAATCTAGCATGTTGAGCTTCTGAAGCCCTAACCCAGGGCTCTGCAACCAAAATATCCTTTCAGCAAAAATCTAACCACCATAAGAGCCACAAACTTTTATGTCCATTTTATCACCTTATCTGTAAATATGTCTCAGTATGTGCTAATGTACTAGTATAAGCTGACAAATTCAATATAAACAAAAACACTGGCTTACTTTGCTTACTTTGAGTGGGTTTTCTCGCATCTCCAGCAGGAAACTTTTCCAAAAAGTGGAATAGTTTCTTATAAAATGTCTTTCAATATTTGATTTTTTTACAAGGCTGAAGTCAGCTTCTCATTCTCCAGAGTATTACTACAATGCTAAAATACAAGTATGATGATTCTTTATAACAACAGCTCACACCGTTTCCTTCCTCCCAGATTTCTCTGGAAGTCTAACAGGCCCTGAGGCCCCCCACAGGCATTTTCCCTCATCTTCTTCTACCCATGCTCCTCTCCTCTCCTTCCACAAGCACCAGATTTCTGTATTTTCACCCCAAACCGCGAGAAAATGAAAACAAAATTACAGTTTTCTATTAGCCAGGTGCATCGAGCGTGGGCAAATCATTGGCTTTGGGTGGGGAAATAAAATAATAGATTAGCTCCTCTGAGAGCAAATTACAGTACAATTAAAGCACGACTTCCCCAAACACGGCCACGTCCCAGCATTTATTTAAGGGTTTGTTTACGTCACGCTTCATTCACACCACTTACACTTTAACGCAGTCATTCACCATAGGATGCCAGTGTTTCACGGCTCTCAAGTGTCGAACTTTTCAGAGCACAAACCAAACAAATGTTTGGATATTCATCAGACGCTTTGTGCAGCGAATGCAGAATGAGTTTTTTTCTTTCTGGCAGCGCGCATCAGCATTCAGGGCTCGCGACGCGGCTCCTAATTTCACCAGTTCCTCTGGGGGCGCACACAGGGGAGTCTGTCAGAGACGCAGACGAATCCGGAAGCACCTTACGCTTTGGTGGTGAAGATGTTTAAAAGATGAAATTAGACTCCATAGAGATGAGAGTGAGTCATTTTATGTGGTTGGAGTGCTTTAATTGAACGCTGTTTTAAATAAATTGCTTGCAATTAGCTCTGCGTTAATTGAATTGTGTGAGATGTCACAGCATGGTTCACCACATAACTCTTCTCCTCCTCTCACAGCTCTCCCACGTCACGAGTCTGCTGGTGCCGAGAGGGTCAGAGTATGTGCTTTGGTCATTTTTAATCTTAGCAGTAAAAAAAACAACAACAATATGCAGATAGATGATGAAAGAGGGTTCATTTCTAACCCACTGTGAGCAACTGTGTATAACGCTGCTGTAGATTTTCCCAAAGAGCATCTCAGGCCTAATCTGACCTTCGATCAGTGGTTTGCTTTGGTCAGCAGTTTTTTTTATTTATTTATTTATTTATTTATTTTTTAAAGCGCAAAACACTTGGCACCGAACAAATCTCCTAAACTAAAAGAAACCCCAATGGACACACACAACGTTTAATGGTTTGATGTGAATTGCATTACTGTTTGGTGTTTTTCTGTAATGTAATTTGTGGCTAGTGGCCTTGGCTTTGAGAAAGGCGCTATATACTGTAGATGAAGTTTGTTATTGGTTCAGAAGGTCTCGGTGGTGCACTGCCACCGCGTAAAAAAAGATTTGTTGTTTTAACTTAAAGAATCCGGCCGCCTTCGTTTTTAAGGCATCCTCCTCGTTGACTCGTGAAGTCGTTATAGAAGTTACTGAGAATAAACTAGATAGAGTCGTGCAACTTCTGAGGAGAGGGTTAGATTTCTTTCAAGACGTCTTCATGCAGAGATGTTCATAGGTCACTGATTGGTTCCTTCTCCCACAGAAAAGCAGGGTATTTTTACCCTTAGCTGGCCAGAACAATCTTCCCTTTCTTTTTCTGCATAAAACGATCCCATAATTAAATTCAGAAGTAAAAAAAAAAGAAAGTGATGTTTGCAGGGGTTCTTCTGCCATATTCTGCCATGAGGCAACATTATGTGAAAAAGGGGGAGGACATGATAAAGCGCTGTGTTCTCTGAAGTGGTGAGACCCGGCTTGTGGCTGGCTAAATCCATTCCACTGTCTCACAATGTTGCTTCTAGGCAACAAACATATTTCTGCAAATTTTCATAATAAAAGAAGAAAATTGATACTGAGCGTTAAATGTGCCCACTAAGATGACATGTACATGCTATTTATTCATTTACTCAAACCATCGTTGTCTTTAAATATGTATAATGTTATTGTAAAGTGAGGCAACAGTGTGCAACAGAGGGCAACATTAAGCTCCAGTGAAAACAGCTTCAAATGCTTACAAAGTTAGTTCAACTGTATAATCGGCTCAGTGTCAACCAGCCCTTGATGTACATGTGCAAACCATATCAGGTTACCGAGATCTGAAATAGTGAAAAGATCTGAAATGTGTGGTTAAGAGGAGAGCAGTGGAGAAAAAGGTCCATAAATAATTGGACAGTGGCACGATTAGTCTGGCTAGTTTTGTAAGGGCTTAGTGGTGGGTTTCATTTTTACTTTAGGACGGTCCACTCACTCTTGCTTGCAGAATGCTTCTGGTTCAGACTTCGCATGACGGTCAGACAGTATTGGCCTTTCCAAAAGCGTCAGCATGCGTTTCTTGAAGTAGTTAATTACTGATTTTTAAATTTGTGACTGATTGTGTAACATTTGCTTCCAGAATTTGCTGCTGCCCCTGGAGTGTTTTCTGTGCCACTGGCTGCCACACAATCCCAAATCATAAGAGACCCACCCTCATGCTTAACAGTTGGCACGGTGTTCTTTTCATCTTTTCATCAGCATTGCTTGTTGAGTGTCAGCATAAGGTTAAATGTAAAGTAACTATGTGTTAACAGTCGCAGAAATTTTGTGTTTCTTACATTTTGTGCTTCTCTTTTCACAAATAAACTAAGCCTCTTTGGACAGGGCTGCCATAACATACAAACATACACCACTCTGGGTGAATCATAAAGGAAGAGCTAGAGGCTTTTTTCAGTCAGTAGGTTAAAAGCTGCTCAGTGGAGTTCAGGACAGTAATTGACATATTCAGGCAAGAAATTGAACTTTCTAGTGTTGAAACACTTTGCCAGCTTTGTAGTGTGTTCAAGGTCATGTCCCTGCACAACACAGCTTCATCTTGCTTTCTGAGAACTTTGGATATTTGTGTTCACTGTCTTCAGCAGTTATATCATCAATAAAGATGAGTTCTACTGGGAGTCATGTACACTCATTGACTGTGTTTGACCACTGAGGTGGATGATATTTGTGGTCATAAGTAATTCCTCCAGTCTCATCTTTGCCTCATCTGTCCATAAAACTTTGTCCTAGAACTTTATAGGCACTTTATGAACTCTATAATAAAGTGTTTCCAGACATTTCTACTCCCCGAGATAATGGTGGTTTTTGTATTTTCTTCATTTTATTAACCTTGAAACATCTAGGGCTACATACTGGGGAGTGTTGAGCTGTTTTTCCTTCATTAAAAGTAATCTTTGGACATATACTACTGTGCTCTTTTATGTTTTCCACTTCCTTTGCTAGTGCTAAAGTAGCCATAACTCCCTCGCTGTTTACCAATGGACCAAACAGTTGATTTGGCTATATATGATGTTTTTCCCAGTGATGAGGCCAACAAATTTGTGTAATGCAGTGTAGTTCAAATTCTTGATCACAGTGCAGTTCCTGACTTGTATGTAATTAGCGTGATCATATGTTACCTGGAATAGCTGGCTGTGTGACTTTCATTGTAAATGCTAGCAGTGCAGAGTACAGACATACAACAACTCAACTGCTGTAAACTGTCAAAGCAACTTTTATGTGCATGGAAAGAGTCCTGGCCTTATTTAAACAGACCACATTGCTCAGGAACAGCCCTGGAAACTTTATTTTTATTAACTAGAAAAATGCATTGCCTAAAGAAAATGCTAAATTATTGTGCAGCTAAAGCAATTCCCAGGTGGTTGCTAGGGAGTTGCTAGGTGGTTGCTTGGAAGTTGCAGTGGATGCTGTACTGTACAAGGTGGTGTTTATGTGTTTGCTATGGTATCCCGGGTGGTTGCTAGGATGTTGCTAGTGTATTGTGTTGATATAAGTGGGGCTCAGAGCATCTGTCTTTATTATTCAATCACTTTTTTTTTTTTTTTTTTTCCATGCTGTACTATGCTGTACCATGAAAAATAAGGAAGGCAAATAAAAGCAGCCAGTATAATTGAAGGAACAAAACCAAAAGAAGATACAAATATTGACAAAATGAAGGAAAATAATAATAAAAAACTGTAAAAATAAATACGTTAAGATAGAAATAATAAGGTTACAATAAACATAAATAAGTATAAAATTGTAGCATGCAAAAAAATGAAACAAGCAAAATAAAATAGGAATCAAAATGAATATTTGCTTTAAGAATTTCAAATGATGCTGTTGTCAAATCATAGTTTCTCAGGAGTCCTGCAGTAAATCCAGAGAGGTGGTTTGTTTGCAAATACGGTTGGGCATCAGAGAGAAACCTTTCCAACTTAGATTCCTGTAGAGTGGACAGAGTCCTCTGCCAGTGTAGGGAGAAGCATAGACTTTATACAGATATACTGTAGATCTAACAAAGGCCTGGAGACTAGGTGTGAAGTCGGACCCCAGACTGTCAAAATGATGAGTGTCAAGGAGGTCTGATGTGAGGACAAATGGTACATTTCCAAATTGGTTAGTAGAGCTTTTAGAATTACAGTACAGCAGACATCCTGAGACCAAATGACCGATGTCTAAATGACAGTACTAACACCTGCTTTGCGACCCATCGAATGAGACGTTCACTGCACTGGACCACCTCTTCTCAATCAATGAATCCCATTGCACAACCTGCAGGTATTTATAGCCCGATCATCTTCGTGCAACGCCACCTGCATGAGCCTTAATGTTCTCCCACCTAAAACATGCATGGTACATTTTTAACCGAGGAGCTTATATTTAAATGAAATGTATGAAAACATAAAGCTAGAATAAAAAGCTAAAAGAAAAAAATATATATTATATATGCTTTTTCAAGCTTGCTGTATGTCTTTAATCATTTCATTCATAATTATGCACAGACTAGTATCCAGATTTCCAAATAACATACGAAATCTTGAATTCCTGGATTTTCCATGGTCCTTTCCACTTGTATGGGTTTTTAAAGAGTAACCCAGACATACAGTAATGAATAATGAGATTACATTTCCCAGTGCCAGTAATTGCTAATGAGTAATGGATTAACTATCCCAACTCCAGCTCTATTTCTGGCAAACTTACTCTAATTCTTCAGCTTTGCGATGGCCTGCTGGATCATGTGTTACATTTCACCAAAAGTAGATATAAATAGTCTCACATTAAAGCTGATACTCTAAACTTTATCATCATTGTTTCATGCCTGATCCAGTATGCCAGAGTACAGAGACAAAACAATAAAACGGTGTTACTGTACGATTATTTATAGACACTCCGCTGGATCTAGCATACGGTGCGAGGACGGTACAACCCATAATTATTACCTATAATGTGATAAAGTTCTTTCGGAAACAGCCTTTGTAGTTTTACCTCCGTCTGTTGGAAGCTGTGAGAGATGGCAGAACAGTAATACTGTAATTACAAAGTTAATACCATCTGAGATAGCAGAGGGGTTTAATTGCCTGTTTTCCACCCACCGTGACAGTCTTGTACATGTGCGGCGAGTATAGGTATGATTTAATGTATCTGTGTGAATGTACTGGAGATTGCTTGCACATCTGTGAGCTGCTCTGGTATTAAAGAATGTTACAATGTGTAATTGTGTTGTGGAAACCATTGCTATGCATAAGACATCTGTGTGAATCCCTGTGTGTATTGACTGATTAATGATAAATGACTTTGTTAATTTGGTCGGGCCAATAGAGCTTCTTCACTTCAGTATAGGGGGACCTCGTAATTCTCTTATTAAGACTTATCAAGACAGTCGCTGCTAATTGAAACACCTTCTTGTGTCCCTGTGTAGCTGGAGAACTTTAAATGCCAATTACCAGGTGCTAAGAGGAACTACAGTGAATGAAGGCGTTTCCAGAGCACTTTTTGTGTGTTATATATCATAATCTTACGCAGGATATTTTAGGTATCCATTCTAATACTCTTACTAAGTCTCATCCAATCAGAATCTTGATAAATACTGAGCGCTCTGTGAACAATGTCTGCAATAATGTACTGTGTTCAATCCAGTACATTCTCAGAATAAAGGTAGGAAACTGTCTCTGTGTAACCCGTCAACAGAATCCAGATGTGTGCGGATAAAAAGAATAAGATTGGTTTTATTCTCACCAGACGGAAGCGTAGTCAGAGTACAAGCATGGGTCGGAGCCAAAAGGCGAATCAGGATCACAGGGGTGATCATAACAGCAGGCAACCAAGACAAAAGGGGCAGGCAGAAGATGTAGTCCAAAGGCAAGCGAAAAGGTTTCAAAAACACACAGCAACAGTCCAAAGCAAAGGAAAAAAGGGGCAAGCAAAATCAGAGAACGAGGAAACAGGCACAGGTCGAGAAACCACTCAATACGTTCACCATGAACTTCACAAAGACTAAGACTAAAACTAAAGCCCGGTCTTATAAACCATCGAAAAGACACATGTGATACATAGACACAGGTGAAGCATATCAGTAATTGGGCGAATGTGATCGCTGATAGGTCGGAATAACATTGTCAGAAGTTATGTGATCCCCGTTGGGACTGTGGGCTGTGTAGTCCGACTCGGACTCTGACTCAAAAGGAAGTTGCATAATCACATGATCTCCCGGGGGAGTCTGGGTAATGCAGTCCATTTCAGTCTATGAGTTAGTCCGAGGCGTGACGCTCTGGAGCAGGTCCCCTCTTTTCACTGGGGTGGCTCCCTCAAGGGTACATATCAGTACTTTTAGTCAAAGAACATAACTGTTTCATAATTCATTGAAATGATATTTTCTAAGTTATATTGACTCCACACACCCCATCTCACCTCCAGGCTCTTTATTTTATTGAACTGTAATAAAACATTAGGTTATGAAAAGTTGCCAATACATAATTTTCTCATTTAAGGTAAAACTTACATTGTTGTACCTTGTGGAATGAAAAATACTTGTATCCCCGTGTTGTAGACTCTGGGTTTTCTCAGAGTTTTTAGTGTGAGTGCACCAGGAAGCTTCAATGCTTTGAGGAGGTGATGCCTTTGTTTCTGAACTTTGTATGATTGTTAGAAATGGAGGTTCTGTACGTGTTTTCTTCCATCAAGGTTCAAACAATGTAAATGTTCCCAACAGAGGTTTTAAGGTCCAATTGTGAACCTTAAATACAGTATCTCACACAAGTGAGTACACTCCTCACATTTCTGCAAATATATATATATTTGTCTCTTCATAGGACGACACTATAGAAATGAAACTTGGATATAGCTTAAAGTAGTCAGTGTGCAGCTTGTATAGCAGTGCAGATTTACTGTCCTCTGAAAATAACAACACACAGCCATTAATGTCTAAATAGCTGGAAACATAAGTGAGTCCACCTCACAGTGAACACGTCCAAATTGTGCTCAAAGTGTTAATAATTTGTATGCTCACTATTATTATATAGCACTGCCTGAACCCTCTTAGCCATGGAGTTCACCTCCTCTTCCACTCCTCCATGATGACATCACAGAGCTGGTAGATGTTAGACACCTTGCGCTCCTCCACCTTCACCTTGAGGATGTCCCACAGGTGATTAGTTGGGTTTAGGTCTGGAGACATAATTTCTCAGTCCATTACTTTTACCTTCAGCTTCCTGAACAAGGCAGTTGTCATCTAGGAGGTGTGTTTAGGGTTGTTGTCATGTTGGAAAACTGCGATGCGGCACAGTTTCCAAAGGGAGGGGATCATGCTCTGCTTCAGACTGTCACAATACATGTTGGAATCATGTTTCCCTCAATGAACCGCAGCTCCCCAGTGCCGGCAGCACTCATGCAGTCCCAGACCATGATACTACCACCACCATGCTTGACTGTAGGCAAGAGACAGTTGTCTTGGTACTCCTCACCAGGGCACCACCACACATGCTGGGCACCATCTGAGCCAAACAAGTTTATCTTGTCTCATTAGACCACAGGACATGGTTCCAGTAACCCATATGCTTGGACTGCATGTCTTCAGGAAACTGTTTGCGGGCTTTCTTGTGCATCAGCTTCAGAAGAGGCTTCCTTCTGGGACGACGGCCAGGCAGACTGAGTTGATGCACTGTGCGGCATGTGAGCACTGACAGGCTGACCTCCCACTTCTTCAACCTCTGCAGCAATGCTGGCAGCACTCATATGTCTGTTTTTTTCAAGCTAACCTCTGCACATGACGCTGAACATGTGGACTCAACTTCTTTGGTCGACCCTGGCGAGGCCTGTTCCGAGTGGAACCTGTCCTGGAAAACCACTGTATGACTTTGGCCACCATGCTGTAGGTCAGTTTCATGGTGTTAGTGATCTTCTTATAGCCTAGGCGACTTTGTGGAGAGCAATAATTCTATTTCTCACATCCTCAGAGAGTTCTTTGCCATGAGGTGCCATGATGAACATCCAGTGACCAGTATGAGTGAATTGTACCCAAAACACCAAATTTAACAGCCCTGCTGCCCGTTCACACCTGGAACCTTGTAACTCTAACGAGTCACATGATACCAGGGAGGGACAACGACACAATAGGGCACAATGTTCACTGTGAGGTGGACTCACTTGTGTTTCCAACTATTTAGACATTAATGGCTGTGTGTTGTTATTTTCAGAGGACAGTAAATCTGCACTGCTATACAAGCTGCACACTGACTACTTTAAGTTATACCCAAGTTTCATTTCTATAGTGTCGTCCCATAAAAATATATAATAAAATATTTGCAGAAATGTGAGGGGTGTGCTCACTTTTGTGAGATACTGTACATTTTTCCAGGTGAAAGGTACATGTTTGTTTGTTTTCATAATCTAATGTTTTAAAACAGAACAATAAAATAAAACCTTGGAGATGAGACTTGGGTGTGTGGAGTCAATACAACTTAGAAAATGTTTCAACGTCAATGGATTATGGTTCAGTTATGTTCCCTGACTAAAGGCACTGAGATGTAGCCTTGAGGGTACCACCCCAGTGACAAGAGGGGTACTGCCCCAGTGACCGTTTAACACCGTTTTAGCACAGGTTTTTCTGAGAGTGTATGACTGTATGAGCTCACACAACTTTCAGAACGCTAACTGTCATCTTCATCTTCAAATATGTCCATTTGGTCCATTTAGATTCGGCCCTTTGGCTAAACGTGAGATTAATTGTTATTTATGTGAGAACAACTATCGGTTGCTTATTTCCCATCTTTACTGTATTGGGGGGCAGAGCATACAATGAGGCCTATAGCACATTTTGTAGTGTGTTTCATTTTATCTCCACAATATATTAAGCTTGGCATATAGAGAAAATCAACTTTTAGCACTCACATTCAATTGATATCAATTACAAAACATTAACAATTAAGAAAGTAACACACACTATCCAATAGTGTGGAATGGCTCAATGAAACAAAATGATGTATGATGTCAGTGGATTTCAGCTCCGGTCCAGGGACAGAAGAGCTTGATAATTACCCAATGAGCTGGATCAGGTATGAAGGGTTGGGGATTAGCTGAAACTGGGTTGTGGGTCCCAGGGCTGCAGCTCAAATCCACTAACATGCATCATTTTGTTTCATGTAACTGCGGTTTTCCTGTTTGCCTTGTGCTAAGTTAAAGTTATCTTGTTGAAATTTCCCTGCACATGTCTTTATTTAATTCCATGACTATAAATGGCCATGCCTCCAAGTTATATCTCTGACCTCTCACTGACCTCCTCTGCCTCCATTCCATATCTTCAGCCATTCCACACTATTGGATGAGGTTCAAAGGTGACTGGGCTTTTTCTGTCACTGCCCAAGCCTCTGAAAACAGTCGTCCAGTTTTCATAAAGGC
The DNA here is from genome assembly GCF_015220715.1 of Pygocentrus nattereri. Taxonomy (NCBI): domain Eukaryota; kingdom Metazoa; phylum Chordata; class Actinopteri; order Characiformes; family Serrasalmidae; genus Pygocentrus; species Pygocentrus nattereri. The sequence continues at coordinate 7,178,455 of NC_051221.1, forward strand.
ATCCCTCACAGTAGATCCAATTTAAAAACCTATTTACTCTCTCAGGCATTTGAGTCCGGTGTATTCAGCTCTGTCTCGGTTTGCTTGGTCCTGCTGTCAGTAGCTCTTCTACTTCATCTTTTGTTGTTTTTTATTTGATTTGTTGGTAACATTTATCATGTGAATCGTGTTCATAAGGCTTTATGACAATTATATAAGCTTTTTGTGACAGCTGACATAGACCTACACTGCAGTTCACTTGTTTCTGCTTTGATTTTGACCTGCTATGTCTTTAAATGGTGAGACACAGTGTGGAATACAGACACAGATACAGGCTGTAATTACAGTGAAACTAAATGATGGAGCTTTAAAATACAAACTTCTCTCTGTCTTGTTTCTCAGTTACTGCGTCCCACATAAAAACATCAGCTCTTCAGAGTAACGTGGGTAACTGCGCTAATATTAGAGCTACATTACTGAATTATAATCACTCCTGTTTGTTCTACTACTATTCCATGTAGGACCACCAATGAGGGTTGTTACCAAGGAACAGGTGAGGTAAATATACTGAGATTAAACAGAATCGCGGCTGGAAATACAGCATTATGTTTCTTTTGGGGTACCTGTTAACCACATACTCCCAGACAGAGAGCATATATGGGTCCGCTGGCCTGATGAGGTTGGCACCCTGCTGACTGTTGCTGACTGGGTCCACCCTTGAACCATCCAGATTATTGTTGTGCATACAAGTTCTAAGTCGTTTTAATCTCTTCAAACAGATGTTAAATGCACATAGACCTTATTTTAGAACATAAACAAATAAATAAAATAAATATTGCTTTGAGAACTTTGAGAACAAAAATAAGGACTAGGCCTGATGTAAAAACGATTTTATAGAAAACGTTACCCTGTTACCCTGCAGCATTTTCACAGTGATTCTTTCAGTAGTGATGCTGGTTTAGAATCACCGCCACTGTTTTCCAACAACCCACTGACTAGGCCGCTGCGCGTATTCACGGTCAGTAATATGGAAACTTCCAGAAGGCCTAGAGTGTAGCACCACCTGTTCTTGATCAACACATGATTCTTAATAGTTTTTGTAAGCCATTAGAATATCTCTTCAGCTTTTGGTGTCATAGCCAATGGGAAAGCTCAATTAGCAAGATGTACCTTGATACTACAGTGAAAAACGTCTTCAGAGAGTTCTTTGCCATGAGGTGCCATGGTGAACATCCAGTGGCCAGTATGAGTGAATTGTACCCAAAACACCAAATTTAACAGCCCTGCTTCCCATTCACACCTGGAACCTTGTAACTCTGTGTCACATGACACCAGGTAGGGACAACGACACAATAGGGCACAATTTGGACATGTTCACTGTGAGGTGGACTCACTTGTGTTTCCAGCTATTTAGACATTAATGACTGTGTGTTGTTCTTTTCAGAGGACAGTAAATCTGCACTGCTATACAAGCTGAACACTGACTACTTTAAGCTGTATCCCAGTTTCATTTCTGTAGTGTCGACCCATAAAAAATATATAATAAAATATTTGCAGAAATGTTTTCCAGGTGAAAGGTACATGTTTGTTTGTTTTCATTAACTAATGTTTTAAAACAGAATAATAAAATAAAACCTTGGAGACGAGACTTGGGTGTGTGGAGTCAATACAACTTAGAAAATGTTTCAACGTCAATGGATTATGGTTCAGTTATGTTCCCTGACTAAAGGCACTGAGATGTAGCCTTGAGGGTACCACCCCAGTGACAAGAGGGGTACTGCCCCAGTGACTGTTTAACACCGTTTTAGCACAGGTTTTTCTGAGAGTGTATGACTGTATGAGCTCACACAACTTTCAGAACGCTAACTGTCATCTTCATGATTGAAATATGTCCATTTGCTCCATTTAGATTCGGCCCTTTGGCTAAACGTGAGATTAATGGTTGTTTATGTGAGAACAACTATCGGTTGCTTATTTCCCATCTTTACTGTGTTGAAAGAACAGTGCATACAATGAGGCCTATAGCACATTTTGTAGTGCTGTTAAACACCAAATTTATCCAGCCCTGCTCACCATTCATACCTGAAACCTTTTAACACTAAAACTCCCATCTTTAATGTATTGGGGAGACAAACAAAGCATACAATGATGCCTGAGACTGTACGATGTTTCTTAACAGCAGGCCGCTGATTAACCCGGGCATAAAGGTTCTTCTGAAGGAGAAAAAGAGGGCCTTTAGATTAGGGGACAAGGAGAAGCTGAAAGCTGTGCAGAAGGAGCTGAGGAGGAAGATCCAGGAGGGGAAAGCTAGCTACAGGAGGAAGATGGAGGACCAGCTACAGCAGAATAATGTCAGCGGAGTCTGGAAAGGCCTTAAAGCAATCTCCGGCCACAAGAAGCCTGACTCTCAGGCGGTAGGGCACCAAAAGGCGAAGAAGGCTATAGGACCGGATGGCATCTGTGCCAGGCTCCTCAAGTCCTGCGCAGATCAGCTCTGTGGGCTAGTGGAGCTCATTTTTAACACAAGCCTGAAGCTGGGGAGAGTACCACGACTGTGGGAAACATCTTGTGTGGTGCCATTGCCAAAAACACAGCACCCAAAGGACCTCAGCAGCTACAAGTCAGTGGCACTGACGTCACACCTGATGAAGACACTGGAGAGGATGGTCCTTAGACAACTCCGCCCTATGGTGAGCTCATCTATGGACCCACTTCAGTTTGCCTACCAGCCTGGCATCGGGGTGGATGATGCCATCATCTACCTGCTGCATGGAGCTCTTTCTCACCTGGAGAAGCCTGGGGGCACTGTGAGAATCACATCACCATACAGCCTGGGCTCCTGAAGGACAAGCTGGAACAGGCAGGGGTGGATCATCACCTAACACACTGGATCCTGGACTACCTCACCAACCGTCCACAGTATGTGAGGACAAGGGACTGTGTGTCCGACATGGTGGTCTGTAACACAGGGGCCCCACAGGGGACGGTGTTAGCACCGTTCCTCTTCACCCTGTACACTGCAAACTTCATGTACAACTCACCAAACTGCCACCTACAGAAGTTCTGACTCAGCGATCGTCGGCCGCATCACAAATGAGGACGACGGAGAGAACAGAGAACTGATTCAGGACTTTGTGGACTGGTGTCTGCGGAATCACCTACAGATCAATGGGGGGAAGATCAAAGAACTGGTGGTGGATTTCCGCAGGCGCACACATCCCCCTCCAGCAGTGAACATCCAGGGAATGGACAGTGAAAGAGTGGACTCTTATAAGTACCTGGGTGTGCACCTTAACTATAAACTGGACTGGTCAGACAACACAGCTGCACTTTACAGGAGAGGACAGAGCAGACTCTACCTGCTCAGGAGACTGAGGTCATTTGGAGTGCAGGGGCCACTCCTCTGGACCTTTTTTGACACAGTGGTGGCATTAGCCATCTTCTATGGAGTGGTCTGCTGGGGCGGCAGCATCTCCACTGCAGACAGGAAGAAACTGGACAAACTGATCAGGAGGGCTGGCTCGGTCCTGGGAACTCCTCTAGACCCAGTGCAGGCGGTGGGAGAAAGGAGGATGCTGAACAAGCAAGCATCCATGCTGGAGAACGACTCCCACCCCATGCGTGAGACTCTGGCAGCACTGGGCAGTTCCTTCAGTGACCGGCTCCTTCATCCCAAGTGTGTGAAGGAGCGCTATCGCAGGTCCTTCCTTCCTGCTGAGACTGTTCAACCAGCACTGCTCCCAGTAGACCAAACACACAATATACACACACAATATAAACACATACAACATACACTTATACTGAGAATGTAAACATTTTTCATTATGCAACATGTTCATAAGTGCAATGCAGATCTTATGCAACTCTTTTAAAATTCTTATTCTTATTTTCCTGTAAATAGTTTTTTTTATTTTTTTTATTTTTATTATTTATAATGTTTATACTGTTTGTACCGTTTCCCATTTCTATTACTGAGTGCCTTACTCCTGTTACTCTGCTGCTGCTGTAATACTGTGAATTTCCCCACTGTGGGACTAATAAAGGATCTTATCTTATCTTATCTTATCTTATCTTATCTTATCTTATCTTATCTTATCTTATCACATTTATTAGTGCTATAGGCCTCATTGTAATGTAGTTCACATTTCCTCTGAGAGTTCTTTGACATGAGGTGACATGTTGAATATCCAGTGACCAGTATGAGAGAATTGTACCAAAAACACTGGATTTAACAGCCGTGCTCTCCATTCACACCTGGAACCTTGTAACTCTAAGGAGTCACATGACACCAAGGAGGGACAACGACACAACTGGGCACAGTTTGGACATGATTCTATATAGCACCCAAAGGGTTCTTTTGTGAATTAAGCTTATAACAGTAGAAGAACCCTACTGGCTGCTATATAGACCCCTTTTCAAAAAGGTTCTACATAGACCCATCTACAGCACATTTGTGCACATTTTCCATCACTCTGAAGAATAATTTCAGGATGCAAAGAACCCTTTAATCATGCAAAGGGTTCTTCGTTCATGGTTCTATAGAGAGCCATCTTCTTTACTTAAGAACCCTTGAAGAACCAAATTTATAAGAGTTTTGCAGCCAGCTGTTTAAAAATAGAAAGAAAAAAAAACTATAACAGCAAGAGACTGAAGTGAGTGATTTCTGAACCAAAGACAAGACCCAGTTTGCAGGGAAATTGCTGGACTGCTGGATGTTTCATGTAGTAATAATAACAACTGCATTCTAAAAGTGAAGTGTTAAATAACGGCACACCTACTTGTGGGCAAATCCACATTAATGCAAATGATTTTGGGATGGGATATCCAACAAGCTTATTTAGATGAGATGGGCAGGTGTGTCCACATACTTTTGGCCACATTGTGTATATTGTCCATAACGGGAATCTCTAAGCAGGGATGTAAGTGAATGAATGGACAGAGAGAGAGAGAGAGAGAGAGAGAGAGAGAGAGAGAGAGAGAGGGAGAGAAACACAAATGGCTCACACTAACTGCACTCAAGCTGATTGGGCAGGTGTCCAGGTGTCCAGGCAGGTGGGCAGCAGCTGGGTCCAGCCGTCCCCCTCCCACTCAGTCTGTCAATTTCTTTCCATCTCTCTCTCTCTCCATCCCTCTCGCTCTTCCGCTGCATTGTCACGACGAATAACATTTGTTCCGAGGCGATCGCTGCTGGACAGAAGGGACTTTGGAAGCCTGCGTTTCATTTGATTTCAATTTGAGCAATTAAAGGAAAGGTCAGGTGCAGAAGCAGATGGTTTACTGAGAACAGGCAGCCCCCGCACGGAGACCCAAAAAGACAGTTGACATTTATGCGCCGAGCCTTCAGCAGACCCTATTAAGAGCGCGAGGCCGTAAATGAGAAGCGGGACGCTGGATGCAAAAGATACATTTGGAAACGTGTCTTATATCGATCACTATTCCATCACTCAGACTCACAATATTCATGTTTCTAAGAAGCTGATTATGGGAATGATTAAAGGGCTCACATTCTTTTTGTTCGTGTGCTTTATTTAAATGTTGCTCCTGAAATGTGTGTCTTTAATGTGTGTGGGATTTCTGGATCAAATCAGTCTTAATTCATTTTTACATGACCATTTTTCCACCTCTCTTTATATCTTTAATTAAACAGGCTGTTGTTTATTTATTTTTGTTACTGTACCTTTAAGACTGAAATATGTAAATGGTATCTTTTCTGATTGGCTGCTCTGTATTGCGCAGTCCAGGCTGTAATGTGGAAAGTTCAGGTTAAATTCTTTGGGATTGTCATTTCAGATGTGCATGATCGGAAATGCTGCAGTGATCCATTTGCTGACTGACAGCCAGGAACAGCACAACATTTAAAGGGCCCATATCATAGGAAACAGACTTTTTTCTCATTTTTTTCAAAATAAATGTTTGCTGTACACAATAAAAATGGGTCATTAGATCTACCTACAAAACTTACTTCATGTGGTAACTCAAAAAATTACTTTGATGGGAAGTTTTGTATATTCAAAGTATTTATTTAGGCTGAAGTTAATTTACTTGTTACCACATGAAGTAATTTTTTAGGTAGATCTGACGACTTGTTTTTATAGTGTAGTGTGTAAACACTGATTTCAAAACTCTCCCAGAAATGAAGTTTTCACCTTAAGTGATCACGTTGTTTCAGCCTGGACTGCATTCTGAATGAGGCACACTAAGGGACAGCCAATCTGAACAGAGCCAATTCACACAAATCAGCCGTTAAGGCGCAGTAATAAACACACCATGTTAATTTGTTGGAAAATGGTCATGTAAAAATGAACTAGGACCGTTTTGGCAGCAAACATCAAAAGGTGACCAAATACAGGACATGGACCCATTCAAGTCTACTGCAGGAACAACACTCCATATAACTTCAGCCTGAATGGATGAGGCTGATCTGCGTAGGCTCAATAATCACAATCACAATGAATTCAGAACAGGCGGCTCCGTTTTCATGGAGTGAAGAGTACATTTTGAAACTTTAGCAGCTTTTACACTATGTGTGTGTGTGTGTGTGTGTATATATATATATATATATATATATATATATATATGTGCATACACCTAGATGCCACTGTGGGTCCAGCCATGCATGTGAATGGTGCCGGCATTTTGGGGTGATCACTAACATTGCTGCTGGACTTTATTCAGCACCATTACAGAGCTGCAGTTTAGGAAATATACTGTCAAAAATTACCCACCTATTATAATGACCTGCTTCAAGAATATTGCTGTCAGAATGTGGGATAGGCTTTTATAATGCAGGGATCCATGCTCATGTTTGTGTGATGTGTGACTGTCGTGTGGTTGGTGATGCACAGAGAACCGCTGACGTGATTGTTTTCCCTCTGCTTTTGTATTAAGCTTATTTAATTTAATAAATGGTGCATCAGTCAGCTTCTTGTTCAAATTGTCCCATTCCACCTTAAATGGTGCATCAGTCAGCTTCTTGTTCAAATTGTCCCATTCCACCTTAAACGGTGCATCAGTCAGCTTCTTGTTCAAATTGTCCCATTCCACCTTAAACGGTGCATCAGTCAGCTTCTTGTTTGAAATTCCAGGCATCAGAAAGTGACTGCTGCCCCATTTAATGTGGAACGAAAAACTCAAACAAGAATCTGGCCAATAGGAAGCCGACTTTAGCTCCTGTGTTTTGGGGGTTTATTTTAGTTCTATGTGTATTAAGATCAGAAGTGACTCACTGATGGATTTGGACATAATGGATTTGGACATAACCCTAACCCTAAGCTTAGATAGAGAATAACAGACGCCGCAGCATCTAAGCGTCACATCGGTGGTTTTCACAGAACTCAAAGCTCCTGTAATTAAAAGAGAAACATTAGATTTTCCATGATGGCGAGAGCAGCGGAGAAGGAAAGCAGAGAAACACGAGGAAGCCTCCACTTTCTCTGGACAGATCGTCCAGGACTTATTAAATTAAGCTTGGCCTGAGACCTGGCCTCCTGCGGAGCGAGGGCAGTGAGTAATGATGATGTCGGTGGGGGGAAGCATGAGGAATCAGAGACGGAGAGCAAAAACCGGAATTGAGACTCAAGAGGGCATAAATTCTCTCCTTGTTAAACAGAGAATAATTAAAAGCAGAGGGAAGCAGCTCAGAGGCAGAACGCAGCAGGAAGACCCCCCCCCCCCCCCCCGTGTGTGTGTGTGTGTGTGTGTGTGTGTAACGCTGATGGAAAGACTGAGCTGTTAGTCAGAGATCTGCATACAGGCCTCTGGCTATTTCAGTTAAACCCCCCTCTTTGCCACTTTCTCTCACATACCTCCACACTTCCTCTTCATCTTCCTTTTTTCCTCTCTCTCCTTCCTTTCCTCCTCTGTGCCTGTCTTCCACCCACTCTCTCTCTCCCTCTGTCATTCTATCCCTGAAGACTCCCTCTTTACCTACATTCTCTATCCTTTTCTCACTCTCTCTACATCCTTTCTTAATCCTTTCTTATTCCCGTTCTTTCCTTTTTTCTTACCCCTTTTCTCCTCGTTCCCTCTTTCATTCTATTCCTCCAGACTCATATCCTTCCTGCTCTCTTTCTCCTACCTTTCTCCCTTTCCTTTCTTTTTCCTCTCGGTCAATCCTTTCTACTCTTTCTTTCCTTGCTCTCTCCTTCGTTTCCTCTCTCTCTTTCTCTCCCCTTCCTTTCTGTTCTCTTTTTCCTGCTTTTCCTCTCTCTCCTTCCTTTTCTCTTTCTTTCCTTCCTTTCTCTTTCTCTCCTTCTTTTCTGCTCTTTCTTCTTCCCTTCCTCTCTCTCCTTCCTTTTCTCTTTCTCTCTCCTTCCTTTTCTCTTTCTCTCTCCTTCCTTTTCCCCTTTCTCTCCTTCCTTTCTGTTCTCTCTTCTTCCTTTCCCCTCTCTTCCTCCTGCCTTTCCTCTTTCTCTCCTTCCTTATCCCTCGCTGTCCCTTTTCTCCTTCTTATTTGCCCTTCTTTTGCTCTTTCTCCCTCCTTTCCTCTCCCTTCTCTGTTCTTCTTTCACTCTTTCTCCCTCCTTTCCTCTCTCATCTGTTCCTCCTTTTCTCTTTCTCTCCTCCTTTCCCCCTCCCCCTCCTCCCTTTCCTCTCTCTCCTTCTTTTCATTTCTCTTTCTTTTCCTCTCTGTCTTTCTCTCTCCTTCCTTCCTGCTCTTTTTCCTTTTTCTCTTTTCTCTCATCCCTCTTTTTCTCAGCAGCCCTCTGAATGTTCTATATCTCACCTTCCACTTTCCTTCTTTATTTCCTCTCTCTCTTTCTCAAATCCACCCCTCCAAAATGTCCTCTCCAGTTTATTTAGTCTTTTTTCTTCCCTTTCTATCTTCCTCTCTTCCTCCCGCTTATTATCCTCAATTCCTCTCCTATCTCACCCTGTGCATTTTCCTCTTTTATTTTCTCTCCCACTCTCCTTCTCTCTCCTTTCCTTTCTTTATCTCTCTCTTTCTCTCCCTCCCTCCCTCCCTCCCTCCCTCTTTCTTTCAGTATGTGCCTTTATATAGCTGGTCTTGATGAGCTAATTTAGCACAGCGGAGCGAGGAGGGTAATTCTTCTCGAGAGAGCGAGGGGCCTTTGTGCTGATGCTGCTGTCCAGGGTCCTGAATATGCAACGGCAGGTCTGCACCTCACTTCTCCATGGAAACGCCGGCCTGCCAAGGCGGCTCCTTGCCAGGGAAATGAGATGAGGAGCCAGCGTTTCTGGTGTGGATAAGAACACTTTGATCCGCTCATTAGGGGGGAAATGTGGCCACGTGTTCGGTACGGATTTAAGCGTCAAGTGAAACTGTATCTCTGAAATTGTATCCGCCGTTGCTCGGAATGATTGGTGTGGAGCACTACACTAAAAACATAAAACGTGACGCAAAGAAAGGCCTTGAGTATTCAATCTGTTATTATATAACAGCAGGAAAACGAGGGACAGCGAGCTGGGTACCATCGGCGAATTCTTGGAATGCGTAGGCTCTGAAAAGCCGTGGCAAAAAAAACACATACTTGTCACACCATTTTCAGAACTTTCTCCACATCTCCAGAGCCGTTCCTCCATTTAGGTGTTGCCTAGGAGATGGACGGCGAGCTGACTCATACAAAAAAGAGAGAGAGAGAGAAAAAAGGCAGCTCTCAGTGGCCGGGAAGAGAAATAAGAGAGGAAGATAAGACATCAAAGTTGTAATGAAGGGCATTCCTCCATAATGTGTGGACATTATCCACTCTTTCTTTTTTTTCTTTTGCGGAAGGCCGTTTGGAAGGAAACTTCATTAGCCTTCCGCCCTTCAAGCCAAGCCTGACCTTGCCTGTCCTCCTGCCACACAGCCAGCTGTGCTGTGTGATTCAGCTAACACCTCCTGGGCTCGGCACTCACGCGCACACACTGGCTGCTCATCACGCGCCCTCCAGCTAAATATCATCCTTCAAATCATATGCATTATGAATGGTAATGGCATGCAGCCAAACGGTAGAGTACAGAGTCAGCTAAAGGACCATGCTAGCCTGAAGTGTCAGCTGGGATGGACAGTGCTTTCTGTGCTACCAGTGTCCGATAGAAGTCCATTGTTGTACATACTGCTCCATTCACTTCCATGCATATAGCTCTTTCCACAAAAGGCACTGTCACAGCTCCCCAGACCCTATGGAGAAAGCCAAAAATGACAGAAAAAAACCTCCCCAGGAGACAATCAGGACAAAACCTTTATAATAGCCAAGACTGCAAAGTGGAAGCCTTTCTCCTGCGGCTGGCGGAGGGGAGAGAGTGGAGAAGGAAGGTGGTCATGAAAAGGCATGATTAAAAATGTATATATTAACTATTGAAAAGGAATATGCTAAATCTATGTTAATGCAACCCCATTTTATTCAAATAGGGGGCTGTATAAGCTAATGTGTTAAAAATGTTGCACTTATTTGGTAGTAACACATTAATAATGCATTTATAACATGTTAATAACATGTTTAGGCCTTAAATGATCAACACCACAATTTTTTGAAACTGTTGAGGCATTTTCTAGTTTGTCCATTCAAACCATGCTTGGTAATGCAGACTGAAGCCCAGTTGCTCATGTGCTGCACTTGCTATGACTCATTTACAGCTTTTTTACGGCAAGGTTTGTTGCTGTTTATTTATTTATTTTTTTTATAAATGATATGTTCACTCATCAACCACAAATATAATATACTACATCAAATATTGGTTTTATTTATGATATATGACATGCACTCATTAACTGTATATGACGTGCAAGATGTATGTAATATAGTCACTCATTGGTTGGAACATGCAGGCGCTGTTGCTCTCACTGCATATTAGTGACGTACATTGAAAACCATGGGATTTTCAGGTTCATAATCAAACGTTGTTGTTGAAGTATTAAAAGTAACGCGTACATTCTGATGGAGCTTATTTTTTCACTCATGCAGCTATAATGAAATGCACTAGTTTTTAAAAAGGAAATAATTTCTTTGTGGTCAAATTTAAGCAAATGAGACAAATGTTTCTGTGATCAGTCACAATTACAAAATTCTGGTTTAAAACATGGCAAAGGAAATGAAGTTAAGGCAGCAGCCATGGAAATGTTGCCATGGTGACAGCGTTTCATTGATTCTTTACTCTAAGTAGAAAAGTGAAGATGATGCATGTAGTTTTTCGTTATAATACTGTGAGTGTCTGTTTTATTTCATCGCCATGGTCGACATAAAAAGTTGGAAAATGAACTCATTGAATGTTTCACTGACCACACTAGCATCATTGCTGGTGGTGCCTGAATTTCTATCATTACTCCACTGAAAACAATGGAATATCTGGTTTGCTGTTGATCATCTACATAAGCAAAGCATATGATACACACACACACACACACACACACACACACACACACACACACACACACACACACACACACACACACACACGCACACACCATCATCTGAAATGCTTATCCTTCTGGGTCGCTGTGGGTTGCTGTAGCCTATCCCAACTGTCACTGGATGGAAGGCAGGATACCTGAACAGGTCACTAGTCCATCACAGGAGTGTACGATACTATGTTATTAAATTAGTTTTAGGGAATCCAGGACCACCTAGTTGCTATACAGGTTACTTCTCAGTGCCTGATACATTTGAACCAGTGCCACACATACTACCATGCCATGTCAGTGAGAATGGTCAGTTACCCAGATAACTCTCTGGGGTCCACAAACTTGCCTATGCATCAAATACAATGTCTCAATTTAGGTCTCTTTCTCTTAAATATGGAAATACAGTTCAAACATTCCCTGAATCTGTAGAGTCGCCTTTTCCATTCCATCTTCTTGCAAGACTGTATGTCCAGACTCATGTCCAGAGTTATAAGCCTATGAAGAGGGGCTGATATGCCTATCATCTGCCTCTCACAGTGTGTAACTGGTGGACTTTGTGTGTCCATCTACATTTTGTGTCTGACACTCGGGCTGACTGACCCATTATGCTGGAAACCCTTAATAAAGCATGATAAACTGTGCAGCAACCGATGGCCTACAGTGATTAAAACATCAACCAAACTAGCACCAAATAATACAGACATGCAGGTTGGCGTGAACAGCCTGTGTGGGACTGCTGGGACGTCACTGGAATGTTTTCCCTCAGACCGGTTCATCGGCTTGCTGGATGTTATTTGGGATGTTCTTAAATAATCTGCCAACTTTGAAATTTTGACTGAGGCAGAACAGATTTAACCTGAAACCTGAGAGGATATATATGGCCATATCATCACTGTTTAAACCAAACCTTTTTCCCAAAATGATAATGTTCTTATAGTTCTTATAGAAAACATTTTCTTCTAGTTAATGGAGCAAGATTTCTTCTGAAGTCTTTTTGTCCCCCCTTCATTTTTTTTTCAAATTTTGGCAAAAAAAAAGAAAAATAACAAAAATAGAAATGCAAAGTTTTGTTCACACAGCAGCAAGTTATATATTGTATAACTGTTAAACGAAAAACCATTGTCTCTAAAATTGTTATTTTATTCAAGAGAGAGGAAAAAATACACATAACTTTAAACTCCTAGTCTAAGACTTATTATTCAGTAACTACAGGGACATCAATGCAAACTACTGGAGCTATGCTTGGGTTATAGAAGTGCATAACAAAACTTTGGGCCTGCCGGTGGGCCCGTGGTTTGTTAAACTCCAGGACCCGCAAGCACACTTGCCGAGTTATACTTACAGTATGTTTTTAGGGGGTTCATGTTAGTTCAAAATATTTTATTTCAAGTAATTTTGTGTCTTTTTATGGGCTCATTCAGGATGAAATGTACAAAACAATGATGTTTTTCAATTGTATAGTATTAATAATTGTATAACAGTATTGTCACACATCTCTCTGACCCTGCTTCCTCTATGGACTCGATCTCCTAGAACTCCCTGGGAGATCATACGGCCATAGTATCACCACCTGAGTACTGATATGCCTCACCTGTTCCTTGTAATGATTGTTTGGTATAGATACTATATAAGCCCAGGATTTAGTTTGCGAGGTATTGCTTCTGTTACTAGAGCCACTGAGCGGTCATCACTGTGCTTATTGATTACCTGTGTATCGTCCTTTGTTTGACTTTGTCTTTTCTCATAATCCCTTTTTGGATCTTGATTGTTTCGCTTCATCTTTGTTATGCTTTGCTCCTGGATCTGACCTGTTTTTGATAATGATTGTGCTGTATGTCCCAATCAATAAAGCCTCATCTTATTTTAACCGCATGACTAGGTATGCTTACAAATATCATATTTGTAATCAATCAAAACTAAAGACATTGAGCGAAAAAGTGTAATATATACCACATTTAAATAATAAGTAAGCGAATAAATAAGATGGACAATGAAGAGGAGAGTGAATATGCCGAGAAAAGAAGAAAGCTTTTAGTTTTGCTACGAGGAAAGATGAAGAGTTCCATAGTTCGGAGTTTGAGGGTCATGACCCTAAAAGATTTTCCCCCGCCAGTGGGCAGTCTGAATTTAGGACCAGTCAGGAGAGCAGGCAGAGAAGCAGGGGTGAGGAAGCACAGCTAGCTATAAATAGGGGGTTGCCAGAGATGTCTGTGTTAAGTTTCACTGGAGCCGCAGTGGGAAAGGTAACCACAGTTACTGATAAAGAACTGAGCTGATGAGTCGATTCCTCAGAGCGGCAGCAGAATCCTAGCAGTGGAATTTTGATTATATTGAAGAGAGCAGATGGTTTTGACACCAATGAAAAGAGAGTGACTTGAAAGTGTGTTTCAGTGAATCAGCATCATGGTGTGCTTGGGGAGAAGACGTGAAGTGTTATGGAGGTGGAGAAAAAATAAAACCACAAAAAAGAAAAAACTTCTAGTGCTTCTATATCACCCAGAAGATTATTCATGACTTTTGAGTTCATTTTATAATTAATAAAATTAGTAATTTGTTCCAAATCATTTTTTAGCAGTTACAGTTTCCAGATGTCTATGATAAGATGTAATTAGCTTCTTGAACCATTGTGGTTCAGTTTTGACTCATTCCTGTTGGGAAACCAACCACTGATGGACTCCATTTCAAAATCTTCAGTAAATTTTCAATGGGATTTTAAGCAAGAAGATTGCCAGATTCTGCAAAGTCATAGATCTCTTGCACCAGGATTGGGCCTCTCTGGGCTAGGCCATTCAAACACCTTCACCTTTTCAGAGACCAATTTTGAGGTGCACTATATTGCCAAAAGTATTCACTCACCCATCCTAATCAGTGAATTCAGGTGTTCCAATCACTTCCATGGCCACAGGTGTATAAAGCTGAGCCCCTAGGCCTGCAGACTGCTTCTACAGACATTAGTGAAAGAATGGGTCGCTCTCAGGAGCTCAGTGAATTCCAGCGTGGTACCGTGATCGGACGCCACCTGTGCAGCAAGTCCAGTCATGAAATTTCCTCACTACTAAATATTCCACAGTCGACTGTCAGTGGTATTATAACAAAGTGGAGGCACCACCACTGGACTCTAGAGCAGTAGAGACGTGTTCTCTGGAGTGACCAATCACACTTCTCTGTCTGGCAATCCGATGGACGAGTCTGGGTTTTGGCAGTTGCCAGGAGACGGTACTTGTCTGACTGCATTGTGCAAGTGTAAAGTTTGGTGGAGGGGGGATCATGGTGCGGGGTTGTTTTTCAGGAGTTGGGCTCGGCCCCTTAGTTCCAGTGAAAGCAACTCTTAATCCTTAAGCACCAAGAGATTTAGGACAATTTCATGCTCCCAACTTTGTGGGAACAGTTTGGGGACGACCCCTTCCTGTTCCAACATGACTGCGCACCAGTCCCCAGGGAAGGACATGGATGATTGAGTTTGGTGTGGAAGAACTTGGCTGTCCTGCACGTAGTCCTGACCTCAACCCAACAGAAAGCCTTTGGGATGAATTAGAGTGGAGACCGCGAGCCAGACCTTCTCATCCAACATCAGTGTCTGACCTCGCAAATGAGCTTCTGGAAGAACGGTCAAACATTCCCATAAACACACTCCTAACTCTTGTGGAAAGCCTTCCCAGAAGAGTTGAAGCTGTTATAGCTGCAAAAGGTGGGCCAACACCATATTAAACCCTATGGGTTGAGAATGGGACGTCACTTGAGTTAAGGCAGACAAGCGAATACTTTTGGAAATATAATGTATTTTGTCTGTGTGTTTGGGCCATAAGATTAAACTCTTCTCTAATTTCTCCCTGTTTTATATTCCTCTTTCCTTTGATACGTGTAATGCCCCAGAGTTTGGAGAGAAGCATTGATGCTCCCACCTTCATACTTCACTGTGGGAATAGTGTTCTTGCATGGTTTCATATGTGCAGTCCTTGTTTCTCCAAACACGATGAGCTGAATTATTGCACTTTTGTTGTTTTGTTTCATATCACCACAAAACATTGTTCTAAAAGAGTTTTGATGTGTTTAAATGCTCATGAGCCACTTTTAGACATACATCTCCATGTTGCTTGCATGGGGTGTCGAAATGGAGATGACTGTGGTGCAATTAATTGGCCATTGTTTTCTGTGTAAGTGGTGTGCTTTGAGGTTGTCCTTCAACTCTTTGAATGACTACTGACTGAAGTGTTGTTATTTTAACCTAACACTGTTGCCAAAAAAAAAACCTTGTACCTCCAAAATGGTAACTTTACAGGAGAAGCAAAAAAAACATACTTTATGTTTAATGTAAGTCAGAAGAACTTTTTTCCAAGTTTTGTGTGGCTTATTCATCATGAAATTTACACAGTGTAAAGGGCAACAGGCATTTCAAATTACTCAATTCAATTGCTTGAACATTAACACAAATAGCTAATCAGCCAATCACACGGCTGCAGCTCACTGCATTTAGGCCTGTAGAGGTGGTCAAGACGACTTGCTGAAGTGCAGACCGAGCATCAGAACGGGGAAGAAAGGGGATTTAAGGGGCTTTGAACGTGGCGTGGTTGTTGGTGCCAGACGGGCTGGTCTGAGTATTTCAGAAACTGCTGATCTACTGGGATTTTCACGCTCAACCATCTCTAGGGTTTACAGAGAACGGTCCGAAAAAGAGGAAATATCCAGTGAGCGGTCAGTTGTGTGGACGAAAATGCCTGAGAGGTCAGAGGAGAATGGGCAGACTGGTTCCAGATGATAGAAAGACAGCAGGAACTCAAATAACCAACCAGAATCTCTGAGGAACGTTTCCAGCACCTTGTTGAAAGTATGCCATGAAGAATTAAGGCAGGTCTGAAGGCAAAAGGGGGTCCAACCTTTTACTAGCAAGGTGTACCTTATAAAGTGGCCGGTGAGTGTATGTCACAAATGGAAAAACAACAAAAATTGACGTATGAGGCTTTGTTCTAACAGCAGCGATGTCTTGGTTCATACTTATCACTCTATAGACATTATACGTAGATCTGAAGTGGAAATAAATGTCAAAAACAAGTGTCTCAACAGTTTCCCATCACTGTAAGTCATTTTGTTAAATACGTGATTCATGGTAGCATGTTTACATAGATAAGCAGTTGGTTTGACAGAATTTAGTAATATTTTGACACTGTATGTCACTCTGGTTTATAATTCATTGCATGTCACAGGAGCAGGCATGTTACATTAGCTTCCAGGTCAGAGTTATAGGGTTGTCATTGAAGCAGGTGCTGTCTAAGGTCAATTACTGACACACTGAAGAAGATAATGGGAGGTTGGATAGCAGTAGGTGGGTCAGGGACAGTGAAGCAGTTGTTAGTCAGGTGGGATCAAGGTGAAGATGGTAAACTAAGCAGAACACTGAAGCTAAACTGGCTTAAAAAAGTCCTCTTGCCATTATATTTTAACGGGAACCGTTGTCGGTCAAGAAAGCTCTGGACATTTAGTTGTAATGGTAGCCATCTGTAAAGTTTGTGCTGTTTGGGTCAGGTGCATCTACTGCTGCTTTTGATTGAAATTGGCCATTTCCTGATAATGGTCCTCAAGAGAACGATGAGCTTTATTCACTTCCTGAAGAACTGGCAAAACATTTCTTCACTGCCATTTCTATTCTGTTCCTTCCCTTGTTCTCAAATGCTTTTTGCACTGAAAGCATTACAATTGTGAATTACTCTTAATAATTCACAAGTTGGGTCCAGTTGAGAAGAAAAAAAATTGGAACAATTAGCAAGTGAGAGTGAAATCTATTCCAAGACAAAGAAGCTGAACGAAGTGAAATTCGGCTGTTTGGAGAAACAATTGGCTCAGGATTGAAGAAATGCTGCTTGAAGTATAGCTAGACAGATTACCCAGATCAGGTTAAGCCCTTAAATGGCCAGGGATGGTCCACTGTCAATGAATTGTAGATGCTCAGTCTATCTTTACCTAATATTCAACTAAATATCTATTAAATGCAGCTGAACTTGCAGTTGTGTATAAAAGCTTCTAGTAAATCTGTCCCTAATCCTAAACCTAATCCTCATGGCGAAACCTACGCCTACTCTTAGACTCATGGCTATGCCAACACCGAGATCTGGACCTCAGTAGTTTCAGAAAGGGTTTTTTTTCCCCACTCTTTTCCATTCATTACATTAAACATAGAAACAGTGCCATTATATACATAATAATACAGTTGACTCAGGGGCATGACCACAGTATCACAGGCTAACCCAATCCAATAGGGGTGAATATTTACTATTACTCAATAAAACTAAAACTCGATTCTTAGATGCATCGCGATGTGGACGTGAGCGATTCTGAATCGATTCATAAGTGTCAAAAATCTATTTTCTAAATTTGAATTTATAACGTAATGTCGACGGAACGTAAAAGGCGGAGCTTGGAAGTTGCTAAGTGCAGCGCCCAGACAGTCTCTGGCGGCGCATAACAGAAACACAGCTGGATGAGCAAGAAATCCGACCGGCTCCCTCTGCATTAAAAGCCAGGTCAGGTCAGGAGTCACAACCCAAATATTAAAAAGATACATTTTAATATAGGCTATGCAATATAAACGAAAATGCAGGCTTACTTTGCTCTGCTTTAAGCTTTAGTTACAGCCGCTTTCCTCTCATCTCTGCCAGAAAACTTTTCCTGAGAAGTAGAGCAGCTTATCGTAAAATGTCTCAACATTTGACTGATTCTTATTCTCCAGCATCTTGTTCGAATTTTCCCGTTCCACCTTAAATTCTGCCTGAGGCGCCGAATGTAGCTGCTGCACCATTTAAGATGGAACGGGAAAATTCAAAAGAGAAGCGACTTCATCTCCTCATCTTCTATTAGAGAGAGATAGTCTCTCGTTGCAGATGTAACTACCAGGAAACTGCGGGGCTTATAAATGAAGTCCATTCGTCTCCCAATGTTCGTCTTAATCTCGTAAAGTTCGTCATTTCATAGCTACTGGCTGGGCAAGACTTCATTGCTATGTAATATTTTACTGACTCAGTGACCCCCCAACCCCCACCACCCTGCCCCCAACCCCCCTATCACTCCACACCCCAACGATACCAAAACCGAAGTTATAAAGTCACTAAAGTAAACGGGCAGGACGGCTGCCGCGTGCTTCGTGGACATCCACTACCACAGGACCTTATTTCACCGTAACTTAGTGGCAGCAGCGTCCAGTGCATTTACATTATGGATCATTACAAATACTTTGCTTTAAAACCACCAAGTCCTCATGCAGTAGGAAAACAGAAATCCTGTATAGAAAAAAGATGCATCAATAATTGTTCTATAATCACAACCCAGCCTCTGAATCATAATCGAATTGAATCGTGAGGCGCCTAAAGATTCCCACCTCTATTTACTATGCTGCCAATGCTGTGGCCAATTCAAATCTGCCAAGCTCCGTATTATTTTCTATACTCTCCAATCACTGCTTAGCAACTGTTGCTGTCTGAAGCTACTTGAGTATGTTACATTCATGACTAGGGTTAAGACACCAAAGTTATTGGACGTTTCTGAAGGTTTTTATGAGATTCCACATGGAAAAAGCAATGAAACTACACAATGAGCTCAGAACCGCTGTGGTTCGGCCCTCAACTTAACTGCCCACTCTGTTTATCTCTGTACGAAACGCTGTGCAGCCCTGAGCACCAGAGTAACTTTGACTTCTTGACATGTCCAGATATGCAGCGCATGATATACGCTGTACACGCTATACAGTCCGTTTTGGCATCAGTATTTAACCCTTTATTGCACAATGTTGTCTCAGCGCAACAAACCCACATACATCCGTTTACAATGACATGACACACATTTAACGACATGAAAAGAGTTACATGGAAAATCCAAATTTGAAATAAACTAATAGAATATTTTACTTGGTTGCCCTATCCTTTCATGGCCATTATATATTGACTGAGTAAAAGCAATGTATTTATTTGAAGAATAATGAATAATGAATGAATGTGAGTTTGTTACCCTGAGGCAACATTATGCAATACAGGGTTAATAAAAAATATCTTCCTTTTTTTTTCCTTTTTGATGAAAGTCACACTAGAGCCTTTGATGAAGCTTTAATAATCATGAACTGTTCCAAACAAAGATACCAACAATGTGGCAATGGTTTTAGGAAACTAGTAGTACAGATAATGCAGTTTACAGGGAGAACTTGGGAAATGGGTACCCTCTCAATAGTATACCGCACAAGTCAGCCCCTCGAAACTGTAAAGTTCTGTGTTCTCGGCGGTTTTGAGTTGTTGAGCTTCAAAGATTTTGCACTCCAAATAGCAAAAAGACAGGCAGAGTTTCGGCAACATGTGTCCATGCTTCACAAAGCTTTAGAAATGATTGGTCCTCTTGTGTGTATATTCGAAATGCTGATTGGCTCACAGATAGAACCTTAAGGAACTTATAGAAACTTCTAGAACTTAGAGTTTGACTTTGGAGATGAAAGCTTTTTTGAGATTCCAGAAATTCCAGAAATGTATACACCTTAAAAAAAAAAACTCGTGTAATGTTAAGAAATTTTCACGAATAACTCAATTTTGACAAAACTGTGAGAGAGAACCAAATCGTTCCAAGTGGGACGAAGGGTTCAGTGTCATCCAATCAGAGGTGAGGTTCTCCACCTAACATAACAAACCAGCTTAACAAGAAATTAGCGAACAAAAACTGCAAACACCAGTTTTTGAGAAGTAACAGTCAGCAAAACGGTAAGCTAGACGTCAATGATAGGCAAGGCTGTTGAATTTAGTACAAATCTCTTTACATGGATCAGGCCTACCGTGTGAACAAATGTTTGACTGAGGGAGCTCAGTGGTATCTGGCTATGCAAACCTTTCTGAGTGATGGAATGTTTCTGAATCGCTTCAGATTTAACAGAACAAATGATGACAAGCTGAAACATCATTCAGTATGTACTTACGCAATGTGAGAATCAATACAAGCAGGATGTGCATGCAGTGGTGAAAAATGAATGAAGTGAAGCAACTGTTACTCAGGTGCGATCAAAGCATCTAAAAAGTGCAAATTACAGTCCTGTATAGCTTTGCTGGCAGATACCATGAAACAAAACGCACTGCCGAAGTGTTCTCCAGCTCTTATATTAACCTGGGAAAGTGCAGCCATGCCTGTTCAGCTCTGTTCTGTTCCAGTTTTAAATTCTTTTGCTCCAGACGTCATCGCACTAGCTGGAATTGGCCGTGTCCTGCTATACCTGCGGAGAGATCTGTGTGCTCAGACTTTTAAACAGCTTCTAGAAAAAAGCACGGCTGCTTCCAAAAATTCCACCGGCGCAGCAGCGCTGAGCTGCAGCCACAGCCATTATTGGACTGTGCAGCGCCCTGGGTGGCTAAGAGTCACCCCGGCTGGAGTGGACTGCTTTCTGCTGGCAAAATCAGACAGGTCATCCATCATGGAGGGATCACAGGGTTCGCATGGGGTCCTTGTTTCATGGTCATGCTCTCAGATTTCCCATCATGCCCTCCATCTGTCCCAGCCCCCATCCCTCCTCCCGTGCCAGGTGCTGCTGGCACAGTCCAGCCTGATGTTTCTGTCTGCGTCTGGCCAGCCAGAACCAGGCTCCACTGCTGGATGCACAATTATAGCAATTTACAGTCCCGGTGTAAAACATTCAGAAATGTTTGTATGAGTTTTCCATTAAACATCTAGCAAAGAGTGTTCTGAATGGGGTAAAAAGAAACGGGTCAAAACATGTCGCAGGACAGCCTGGGCCTGTGGAAGCTGTTGCGTTGAACACCAGCATGCCACCTTATCGCTGTTGTCTGAAGAAAACCTCGTATCTCCAAAATGATAACTTTACAGGAGAAGGACAAAACATACTTTATTTTTAATGTAAGTCAATGGAACCGGAATTTTTTTCCCCGTCATTTTACGTCATTTCTTTTGGTCCGTTCTTCAGGAAATTTACGCACGATGTAAAGAGCAGCGGGCATTTTCTAATTCCGTCAAAAACTGAAAAACGACAAAAATGGCGATACAAGGTTTTCCTCCAACAGCTGCGATATGTTGTGTTTTGGATGCTGGTATGATGGTTCACCAGCTAAACCAGAGCCAGACCAGCATAAACCAGTGTGGAACTCATTCTATGCTTAGCCGTTCTTTTTGTCAGGCATCCTTCAGTCCAGCACTCTTATACTATGTCTTCACTGCAAACAAGCATTCAAATGTAGAATGGCGATGTGTGGGAAAGCCTTCAGAATGTCTTCCGCTTGCAGTGGGTGTAGACGGCTTCACCGATTATTATTACGGGGGAATTTTAGTTTTTTTTGCTGCTGCTGCTCGTTGGCATCGCTTGTTGTTTGAACAAGGTTTCAGCCTCCTGCACCACTCACACCGATCTAGAACTAGAGCACAAGTGGCGGTAAATGGATGAAATGGGCTCTGCGTATGCAGGTGGTGTTTTAGACTGCTTGGCCTGCTAAAACCAGTAGCTTTTATGTAGAGATCTTGACAATGTAAGGTTTTTATTGACTTTACTTGCACGGGATATATGAGCTATCCTGCTATCTTAGGCATGCTTCTTAGGTTAGCTTTTACTCTCTATTTTTGGAGACCCTGGGATGTGCTGTGCTCACCTGTTGGCCAGAAATGAGCTAGTCTTTAGTGGGCAACAGAAAGAGAGGGAACTTTTTTACAGTGTGTTTAGCTGTAGCTTAGCCACTGGAAATGATGCTACTCTAAAAAGGACAGACATTTACTCTCTTGTCATTAATGACGGGTCTTCAATACTTAATTACTACACACAGTAGTTGCTACTGTAACATATACTGGCTAGATGGAACTGTATTTAGCTATCGTGCTCTTTTTGGCTAGCTTTATTGCTATAATCCAAATATTATATTGAAAAGACAACAAACAATGTTGTTGTGCACTAGATTTAGCTTAGTGCTAACATCATATTAGAAATCAGTGAGTTATTAGTTTCACTCAGTTATTAGTTTCACTCGTTTTTTGACAAAGTTTTGACCATAGATATATATACCTAGATGCCGCGTTGGGTCCAGCCAGGCACGTCAACGGCGCCACCATTTAGGGGTGGTCAATGCCGCTGCTGGACAGCATTAAAGAGCAGCAGTTTAAGGAAAATACTGTCCAAAATTATACATATTCAAGAAAGAGGAATAGGAATATATAATGGAGGGAACACAGTGGTGACCACACTCCTGTCTGTGTGATGTATATGTAGATATGGTCGTGTGGTTGGTGGAGCACAGAGGACCTGCTGATGTGGTTGTTTTTCCTCTGGTTTTATATTAAGCTAATTAGCACCATCAGTTATTAAAGAAATAAAGGCCACAGAAAGCACTTCATGCAGCCTAGATTACTCCGTGCCTGAGGATTAGAACAAAACTCATTTGTTGAAAATCATGGCCAATTTAATCCTGAGACTCATCGCCTCTCAATACTGTGATTGCTCTCAAGGAGAAATTGTTCACAAGCGGATCTCGACCGCTCCGACATCGTGGACGTGCGGACGTATCGCCTCAGATAGAAAACAATCAGTATTTTCCTTTTATCGACATTGTTAACAAGTAGTGAATTTTGTCAGACTTACTGCTGCAACTCTAATCTCATCATGTCTGATAACGCAAACATTAGCGTCGATCTGTCAGAGTGCTGCTGGTGTAATTAGTACATCCTTCATGTTTTAAGGGTTTTTGTGTTCCTTTTTCACTCACATGTCCACTCTGACACTCGTCTTTCGGCCTCTTTCATGCCGTAATACAATATGGCCTTTCTTTGCTTTAAATATAAGCATATTGCAGCGCTGAAAACCTTCTGGAGCACCACTTTTTTTCCCTCCCTTCTTTTCTCATGTCTCCTCATTTTCATTAAGGTTTATGGAAGCCGCCTGAATGAAGCTGATTTAATCTAATTATAAAATGAAAAGATCTTGGCGAGTCCATTTTCATACGCTGCAGAGGTCTAAAAATAAAACTCTCGTTCCCACCACGTTCTCAGCGTTTCAAAGCCTTCGTGCTCCCTCCCCATCTCTCTCTCCCTCCCTCTCTCCCTCTCTCTCTCCTGGCGCAGAAAGCGATGGGAAGTTCTAGCAGCCTGTAGATTTATCAGTGGGTAAATGACACTGAATCAGGCATTACGCTGACGTTCCATTCATTAGAAGCCCTAATCACATGGAATAATTAAACAGATAATAATGGCACTTCGCAATCTGCAAAATTAAAAAACTAGAGCTTATCTTTTGAAAGCAGGAAGCATTTTAATGAAATTATGCATTAGGTTTTAAATCAAACCAGGATCGTAGTGTATAAAAATACTTCATCAGTGTTGGGATGAACCCACCTGCTATTTGTTATTGTAGCACAAAATTTGAAAACAAGCCCCAGGCGTTCAGTCCCTGTGCCTGAGTGATTCCCACTGCAAACTCGCTGATTAATACCCCAGCTGAGTGCCATGTCATTCACTCAGCCACTGGTAAATGGGGAAAAAATCACACATACAGTGATGTACTGACTGGAATCTGTAAGGCTGTATATTTTCTGACTCTCAAGGTTAAAAATGACCTCGCTGAAAGTAGAATGAATTCAGCTGAAATGATTCCATCTGGATGTGCTGTATGTGCTGATCACGTTTACTATGTTCTGTGCAATGTAGGCATCGCCCTGTGTTTGAGGACCGACTGCAAACCTGGTCAGCGCCTAAGCACGTAAGGGTAGGGCATCCATAAACCATGGTGGGGTGAGAACTGTAGGGTAGATCTGTCCACACATTTAAGAGAGAATCAACAGGAGAGCCACATTTGCAGTAAATCACCAAAGCTCTACTCATGCTGTAAATGCAGCCAATACAAAGCGATGCACTCAAGCTGTCCAATGTTAATCTATGTGGCTGAGACACACAGCATGCAATAGCAGCCTGCTGTTTCACTTTGCTTTCTACTGGCTACCACTACAGAGGTACATACTCAAAAAGATGATTTCTTCAGCAAAAATAAAAAGAACACACCAAGAAGCCTTTGCATGATTAACGGGTTCTTTGCATGCTGAAAGGGTTCTTTGGAATGTGCTGTAGATGGCTGTTTATAGAACCTCTCAGAAAAATATTCTATTGGAAAGAGAAAGAGAGGGCGGGAGAAGGCTAGACTTCACCTCCTTCTATTGAAGCATCATTAATTAAGAGATTTTACTTACTATAGAAAGGAAAAGAACTAGTAGTTATATTAATAATAAGAAGGATCCCCAAAGAAAATTCACTAATCCACAAAGATTCACCAGTGAAATGATATCACACCCGTATCACTAACAGATAAAATACTTTCAGTACTCTGGTAAAAGACAAATTCAACTTTAATGCGTAATTCCACGTCCACCTCCTGCCGTTTGGACTCCAACCTGAAGGACTTCCACACTGACAACTTAGGTTGTGCCAATAAGAAATTAGCCAAAGTACATTTAGGACGCTGAGCTTAAGAGTATTTACAGCCCAAAATAAAGTCCAGGTGAACAGAAACCCCAGCTCTCTGAGATCCCTGCCCAGGAGCTCAAACAGAGGACCCAGC
This sequence comes from Pygocentrus nattereri, assembly GCF_015220715.1. Taxonomy (NCBI): domain Eukaryota; kingdom Metazoa; phylum Chordata; class Actinopteri; order Characiformes; family Serrasalmidae; genus Pygocentrus; species Pygocentrus nattereri. The sequence goes on from NC_051221.1 coordinate 7,203,333, forward strand.
CCTCTGAGTTCCCTGCCCTGGAGCTCAAACAGAGGACCCAGCCCTCTGAGATCCCTGCCCAGGAGCTCAAACAGAGGACCCAGCCCTCTGAGTTCCCTGCCCAGGAGCTCAAACAGAGGACCCAGCTCTCTGAGAGCCCTGCCCAGGAGCTCAAACAGAGGACCCAGCCCTCTGAGTTCCCTGCCCAGGAGCTCAAACAGAGGACCCAGCTCTCTGAGAGCCCTGCCCAGGAGCTCAAACAGAGGACCCAGCCCTCTGAGAGCCCTGCCCAGGAGCTCAAACAGAGGACCCAGCCCTCTGAGAGCCCTGCCCAGGAGCTCAAACAGAGGACCCAGCCCTCTGAGAGCCCTGCCCAGGAGCTCAAACAGAGGACCCAGCCCTCTGAGTTCCCTGCCCAGGAGCTCAAACAGAGGACCCAGCTCTCTGAGAGCCCTGCCCAGGAGCTCAAACAGAGGACCCAGCCCTCTGAGAGCCCTGCCCAGGAGCTCAAACAGAGGACCCAGCCCTCTGAGAGCCCTGCCCAGGAGCTCAAACAGAGGACCCAGCCCTCTGAGAGCCCTGCCCAGGAGCTCAAACAGAGGACCCAGCCCTCTGAGAGCCCTGCCCAGGAGCTCAAACAGAGGACCCAGCCCTCTGAGAGCCCTGCCCAGGAGCTCAAACAGAGGACCCAGCCCTCTGAGAGCCCTGCCCAGGAGCTCAAACAGAGGACCCAGCCCTCTGAGTTCCCTGCCCAGGAGCTCAAACAGAGGACCCAGCTCTCTGAGAGCCCTGCCCAGGAGCTCAAACAGAGGACCCAGCCCTCTGAGTTCCCTGCCCAGGAGCTCAAACAGAGGACCCAGCCCTCTGAGAGCCCTGCCCAGGAGCTCAAACAGAGGACCCAGCCCTCTGAGTTCCCTGCCCAGGAGCTCAAACAGAGGACCCAGCCCTCTGAGAGCCCTGCCCAGGAGCTCAAACAGAGGTCCCAGCCCTCTGAGAGCCCTGCCCAGGAGCTCAAACAGAGGACCCAGCCCTCTGAGAGCCCTGCCCAGGAGCTCAAACAGAGGACCCAGCCCTCTGAGAGCCCTGCCCAGGAGCTCAAACAGAGGACCCAGCCCTCTGAGAGCCCTGCCCAGGAGCTCAAACAGAGGACCCAGCCCTCTGAGAGCCCTGCCCAGGAGCTCAAACAGAGGACCCAGCCCTCTGAGAGCCCTGCCCAGGAGCTCAAACAGAGGACCCAGCCCTCTGAGAGCCCTGCCCAGGAGCTCAAACAGAGGACCCAGCCCTCTGAGTTCCCTGCCCAGGAGCTCAAACAGAGGACCCAGCTCTCTGAGAGCCCTGCCCAGGAGCTCAAACAGAGGACCCAGCCCTCTGAGTTCCCTGCCCAGGAGCTCAAACAGAGGACCCAGCCCTCTGAGAGCCCTGCCCAGGAGCTCAAACAGAGGACCCAGCCCTCTGAGTTCCCTGCCCAGGAGCTCAAACAGAGGACCCAGCCCTCTGAGAGCCCTGCCCAGGAGCTCAAACAGAGGTCCCAGCCCTCTGAGAGCCCTGCCCAGGAGCTCAAATAGAGGACCCAGCCCTCTGAGAGCCCTGCCCAGGAGCTCAAACAGAGGACCCAGCCCTCTGAGAGCCCTGCCCAGGAGCTCAAACAGAGGACCCAGCCCTCTGAGAGCCCTGCCCAGGAGCTCAAACAGAGGACCCAGCCCTCTGAGAGCCCTGCCCAGGAGCTCAAACAGAGGACCCAGCCCTCTGAGAGCCCTGCCCAGGAGCTCAAACAGAGGACCCAGCCCTCTGAGAGCCCTGCCCAGGAGCTCAAACAGAGGACCCAGCCCTCTGAGAGCCCTGCCCAGGAGCTCAAACAGAGGACCCAGCCCTCTGAGAGCCCTGCCCAGGAGCTCAAACAGAGGTCCCAGCCCTCTGAGAGCCCTGCCCAGGAGCTCAAACAGAGGATCCAGCCCTCTGAGAGCCCTGCCCAGGAGCTCAAACAGAGGTCCCAGCCCTCTGAGAGCCCTGCCCAGGAGCTCAAACAGAGGACCCAGCCCTCTGAGAGCCCTGCCCAGGAGCTCAAACAGAGGACCCAGCCCTCTGAGAGCCCTGCCCAGGAGCTCGAACGCTGCAGCAGGGTTAAATTTTCACACAAACCCATTCCTAGATACAGCACAGTGAAGGACCCTCCACTGGAGGTCTCCTGAAGGTTTGGGCAAAGGGGCATTTGCACAGGAGCCTCCATGAAAGCTGCAGACTGTCAGGGGCAGAGAGATGGGCTCTCCATTTGGAGTCACATCTCTCCTTCAGCTCATGAAAGTGCAAGAATGTACTGTGAAACTTTAAAAGTACTGATTAGACCCCTAATCACTCTGTCTGATTTAAACCCAACGTGCTTTATTAAAACACCAGCTGATAGCTACTCTCCCTCCCCGAAAGCAATCAGATGTCGAACACATGTTACTCCCGCATTCGTAAAGGCGGGAGTGATTGCGCTGAACTGGTGGACTTGCTGAAGCAGAAAGGGGTTAGAAAATAAAGGCTCAACCAGACGATAATGTGCATCATTGTCCCTCGTCACTTTAAAGAGCCCCCGTGCATTTAAAACTGAACCATAGAACCATAGAAAGAAGGAGAGAGAGAGAGAGAGAAACAGAGAGAGAGAGAGAGAGAGGAACAGAGGGAGACCGACAGACAGAGAGAGAGAGAGAGCACAGAAAAGAGGTAGACAGACAGAGAGAGAGAGAGAGAGAGAGAGGACAGGAGGGAGGGAGACAGACAGAGAGAGAGAGAAAGAGAGAGAGAGAGAGAGAGAGAGAGAGAGAGAGAGAGACAGAATAAGACACTCTTATTCACTTTGCTGATGAACTTGTTGCAGATGCTGAAGCCTCCAGTGCTGAACATCACTGGCGCCTCTATGCAGATAAAAGGCATCAAGCCTGAGAACTTCACATGCTTCTCGGATGCTTTCCAACATCACTGTTTATGAACTAACTTGTCTTTCATCATTCTTCTTTTCAACTTACTGATCATATGAAGAGTGTTCAAAACATTATTTTATGTTGCATGAGCCAGCTTGAGATTCTGAGCTGGAATATCAAAGCACTGTTAATGTTGTCAGACAGTCGAGAAGTGCAGCTCATATAGATAACCGTGCATATACATCTTCTCAAATTCAACACAGAACAACTAGAACTCAGACGTTTGCGCGGCCGACAGTGCTTCAACAAATAACTGTATCTTTGGCCTTCTTTCTTCAGTGTTATCCTGTCATTTTCTATAAATTACACCCTCTGGATTTTCATGGTAACGACTTGAAACAATCAAGGCTTGCTGAGGCAAGAGCTGTGCATTGATCATAATAGGCTGTGTAGAAAGAAAAGATGACAGAGAATAAAAGAAGCTGTGAATCAACTTTGACTCAAAGGCCCTTTCCTTTTATTCCCCAATTGTAAATCTTGTATTGCTTGTATTGCTTTTTCAAGTAGAGACACAACCAAGCCTGTACTTATTTGTGGAAAAAAATATGGAACACTTAAATCAATTTTGGTAAGTGATGTGCAATAAAACAGGAAAAGTAAAGGAACACATTTAGCACCAAAATACTAGCATCGCTAATAAAAAATGAAAGCTAGCATCCGTCTCAGTGGAACGATCAAGCAGACAAAAGGGCCCTGCTATCTTCACCCAATGAACATCTAATAGAGGTGATGTTACCTGGGGTCGCACCTGAATGTTAAAAAGGGCCATTTTGTCAAGTTTCAACAAAAATCTAACCACCTTGGAAGCCACAACATCTCATGATCATCCATCCATTTTCTAAGCCGCTTCTCTGTCAGGGTCGCGGGGGGGTGCTGGAGCCTATCCCAGCAGTCTTCGGGCGGAAGGCAGGATACACCCTGGACAGGTCGCCAGTCCATCACAGGGCAGACAGACAGTCACTCACACCTAGGGGCAATTTAGTATGTCTAATTGGCCTGACTGCATGTCTTTGGACTGTGGGAGAAAACCCACACAGACACGGGGAGAACATGCAAACTCCACACAGAGAGGACCCTGGCCGCCCGGCCGGGGAATCGAACCCAGGCCCTCCTTGCTGTGAGGCGACAGCGCTACCCACCACGCCACCGTGCCACCCTCTCATGATCATTCTATTTAAAAAACCTTTTCACCATCTTGGCTGTAAGTACGTCTCTGTATGTACTAATCTACTAGTATACTCTAAAAAATATATTAATATATATATTAATGAAAACACAGACTTACTTTACTCTGCTTTTCTCGCATCTCTGGCAGGAAACTTTTCCACAAAAGTAGAATAGTTTCTATCATAAAAGTCGATTCATCTCCAAATCACTGTTTGCTTCAGATTCTTAGCTATTAGCTAGGTGAGACTTTTGTCTGTGTTGCTATGGTGACCACCAGTCTGCGTGCCAACCTTAGGGTTACAGGGTGAATTAGCAGTTCTACGGTAAACTCCAGTTAAAAACTGTGTTGTATGATTATTTTATTTTTACCTAAAGATCTAATTCTGCTGTGGAGCCACAACAGGGTGGTAAACGAGTTACATGTTGCTGAGCACTAACTTAGATGGAGATGTGTTATATATTATGTCAGATAAAAATCCTTTAAAAAGGGCTCATCTGTTGTTACACGCTTGATGTTAACAATAGAACCTTTTCTGGCACTATACAGAGTTATTGTATTCTAGAGGGTTTACAGCATCGTCAGACTTGTCACTATGTTGGTATTGGAAAGGAAAGCAGACACAAGCTTTCGATATTTACATGGTGACAAGGGGTCACTCAGTTGGGATTAAGAAGCTTGGCCACTAGCATCAACCCCTGACTGGTTGCCTCTGGGGACTGTAGATGAAAATTAGTGCATATTTTGAAAATCCAGAGGTTTGCACACAGTAGCTGTGCAACGATTTCTGCTAATCCAAATGAGTAAATCCTGATTACAGATTAAAACTTAAAAACTTGTTTATTCTCACTCTACTCAATAATCTGATGGAAAATCTCTGCACACTACAAGTAATCAGATCCAAAATTACACGCATATGTAGAGCACCATTTAGTGTAGACGTTACCTCGACAACGAGCATCATGTGAGGTCCAGTCAGAGTGCGATGAGCAGCAGTGAGCAGTGCTTGTGTTTTTAATTGCTTTAAAATTACACCAGACTCAGGAAAAAGCTCTTCATATGTCCTTATTAACAAAGGCTGAGAGGAAGACATCATGTTCTGAGACACATAAGCTGGACGTCTGTCCCACCGCCGTCTTAAAGATCAGAGCATAAACTTCATCTCTTCTGCAGACCAGTCTCTGCTCTGCCATGTATGATGCGACTATGATGCGATGCACATGTAGAATATACTTCAACTTTCCAACTGGGAATGTAATCAGATACAGGTGTTGACCTGGTTATTATTCTTCTACTTAAATGATTATTTACAGGATTACCCACCTCGTTCAATCAAATTTTCACTGGTCTCAATGACCTTATTCCGACTGAAGTGTTTACATGGATGTGTTCTACTCAGATTAAGCTATTAGTTGGATATCGAATGGATTATTGGGCTGCATGTAAATGTAGAGATTGCCTAGTCTTCTAGAAGCAGCAACTCAGAAGTTGGTGACCAGAAGTCAGGAGACCCTCAATTACCAATTCAACAGGGCAATTTAAAGCGCTCTGACTTCTTTGGAGTGTTATGAGCATGGGACGTCTCTCAGTACCTGTCATATGTGTTCCTTAACAAATTCGTCCTCCTTCTGCATGGGCAGCAGCCAGGATGATAAATCAGTCTCTACCACTCCCACTATGCTTGTCCTGTGATACTGAACATAGAGTTTATATCACATCCATATCATGCAACTGGTGCATCGCAGAACACTGAACATCATCTCAGTGTTTCAGGCATGATTTTACATTTAATTTGAGACAAAACATGGCATGTTTCACATACACCTCAGGAAAAGAGTGAATTACACATCGATTTAGGATGGTGTCTTTGCACAGTCCCAGTGTCAGGGAAAAAGTGAGTGATGGGAAAGCACAAGATGATAGCAAAACAACCTTTAAATAAAAATCTTTTTATACAGCAAAACATTAGTATAGACAATCGATTCATTCTGTGGGAAGCAACAGAGTGATGTTTTGACTAGATGCAAAATTCCTTGCCTTATATCCTCCATGTGCTTATCTTGGCCATAATTTGAAATTGGGCAGATTGCCATGTCACCACCGACAATATCTCACAAAAGTGAGTACACCCGTCACATTTCTGCAAATAGTTTATTATATCTTTTCATGGGACGACACTATAGAAATGAAACTTGGGTATAACTTAAAGTAGTCAGCGTTCAGCTTGTATAGCAGTCCTATAGTAGTTCACTGTCCTCTGAAAATAACAACACACAGCTATTAATGTCTAAATAGCTGGCAACACAAGTGAGTCCACCTCACAGTGAATGTGTCCAAATTGTGCTCAAAGTTATATTTTGTGTGACCACCATTATCTGGTATTTACATTTACGGCATTTGGCTGACGCTCTTATCCAGAGCGACTTACAGTTTGATCATTTTTACATAGGGAGGCCAAGGTGGTGTTAGGAGTCTTGCCCAAGGACTCTTATTGGTATAGTGTAGGGTGTTTGCCCAGGTGAGGATTGAACCCCAGTCTACAGTGTAGACGGCAGAGGTGTTAACCACTACACTAACCAACCACTGGTTGGTCTAGCACTGCCTGAACGCTCTTGGGCATGGAATTCTCCAGAGCTGCACAGGTTGCTACCGGAATCCTCTTCCTCTCCTCCATGATGACATCATGGAGCTGGTGGAAGTTAGACACCTTGTGCTCCTCCTCCTTCCGCTTGAGGATGCCCCACAGGTGTGCAATTGGGTTCAGGTCTGGAGACATACTTTGCAAGTCCAGCACCTTTACCTTCAGCAAGGCAGTTGTCATCTTGGAGGTGTTTAGGGTTGTTGTCGTGTTGGAAAACTGCCATGTGGCACAGTTTCTGAAGGGAGGGGATCCTGCTCTGCTTCAGAATGTCACAGTACATGTTGGAATTCATGTTTCCCTCAATGAACCGCAGCTCCCAAGTGCCATCTGCACTCATGCAGCTCTAGACCATGAAGCTACCACCACCATGCTTGACTGTAGGCAAAAGACAGTTGTCTTGGTACTCCTCACCAGGGAGGCACCACACATGCTGGACACCATCTGAGTCAAACAAGCTTATCTTGGTTTTGTCAGACCACAGGACATGGTTCCAGAAATCCATGTTCTTGGACTGCACATCTTCAGAAAACTGTTTATGGACTTTCTTGTGCGTTAGCTTCACAAGCATTCTTGTGAGTCTTTCTTCTGGGACGAAGGTCATGCAGACCGAGTTGATGCACTGTGCAGCGTCTGGTCTGAGCACTGACAGGCTGACATCTCACTTCTTCAACCTCTGCAGCAATGCTGGCAGCACTCATGCATCTATTTTTTGAAGCCAACCTCTGGATATGATGCTGAACATGTGGACTCAACTTCTTTGGTCGACCCTGGAAAATCACTCTATGACCTTGGCCACTGTACTATAGCTCAGTTTCAGGGTGTTAGTGATCTTCTTATAGCCTAGGCGACTTTGTGGAGAGCAATAATTCTATTTCTCATGTCCTCAGAAAGTTCTTTGCCCTGAGGTGCCATGTTGAATACCCAATGGCCAGTATGAGTGAAAAACACCTAATTTAACAGCCCTGCTCCCCGTTCACACCTGGAACCTTGTAACTCTAACGAGTCACATGATGCCAGGGGGGGACAACGACACAATTGGGCACTATTTGGACCTGTTCACTGTGAGGTGGACTCAGTTTGGCTACATAACAACAACACGCCAATACTCTTTGAAAAACACTCATTTCACAGCAGTGGTGAAACTGGTATTAAACTTGAGTGTCCTCTACAATTCAGGAATCGGAGCATGGAGATTCCCTAAATTGGTAGACACTTAAATTGGTAGTCTACAAGATGCAAAATAGTGGGCTGTAATTTATGAACGATTCTAGCCACTGGGCGATGAGTTATAAAATCAACATCATAATAGTCAGGATTATCAGGGTCATTAAGCAAAAAAAAGATCAGATTGTGTTATCTGTCTTTCTGCTCATGCCATGCAGCTCTCTCGCTCTCGCTCTCCATCCCTCTCTAGTTGACCTTAGCTTCACTTCCCCGTCATTTCCATTCTGTGGATTGTTACAACACTGTTAGAAATAAAGGTTCTGTGAAGGTACATTTTCCATTCGTGAAGGTACAAACAATGTAAGTGTTCCCTCAAAGGTACAACAGTGATTTTAAGGTTCAACTGTTAACCTTAAATAATGTGAAAAGTATTCACTTGTATCTTTTCATCAGTTAATGTTTTAAAACAGAACAATCCTGGAGATGAGATGGGTTTGACTGTTAAGTCTTTTTTTTATCTCCCCACATACAATGTGCTGTGAGGTTCAAATCTAATAAATAAACCTCTTGACAACAAACAACAAACACTAGTTCTGAAGTAACAGCACTTTGTTTCAGAACCACATTTAAATGCCACGTGTGCAGTGACTGGAGTGAAAAGTGACTGGATCAGATAACAAGCTTCAAGTATTTGTTGGGGAACAGAAGGTTTCATCCCTAAAACTTGAACAGGGGGGCAGAAAATACATCTCAGAGGGCACTAATGCAAACCCATACCATCGGAGAGGCATGCTTTTCAACTGGATGTTGATATCCAGCTGTATGATCCCTCTACTCTTGTATATGCAAGACATGGTGTCCATGGTGGTTTCTAAAAGGAGTTTCAAATTTTTAACCATCTGACTACAGAGCAGTTTTCCTTTTTGCCCTCAGTTCATTTTAATTGAGCTTTGGCCCAGAGAAGACGGCAGTGTTTCTGGATCGTGTTGACATATGGCTTCTTCTTTGCAAGATACAGCTTTAACTTGAGTTTGTGGATTGCATGGCAAACTGTGTTCACAGGCAATGATGTCTGGAAGTGTTTCTGCTCTCATGCAGGGATTTCCAGTACAGAATCATACCTGTTTTCAATGCAGTGCCACCTGAGGGCTTGTAAATCATGGGCATCCAATATTTACTGTCGGCCTTGTCCCTTGCGTACAGGGATTTCTCGGGATTCTCTGCATCTTTTGATGATATTATGCACTCTGGATGGGTTAGTGTGTATATGTGTGTGTGTGTGTGTGTGTGTGTGTGTGTGTGTGTGTGTGTGTGTGTGTGTGTATGTGCGTGTGTGTGTGTTTGGCAGATTTCTCGATGTATTAATTTTGGTCAGTAAATAAAATGTCAGTATTCGTGTTGTGGACATTGTGACGCCTGGTTCCTATCACAACCATTGTAAAGAAATCTGGGTCAGTAAGTTTCTCTACAGTGAACCGTTTCACACCAAACCGCTCTGACTGACTGTTTTTTGAATTGTGCTTAAGTTAAAAAGTGGATTTCCCCTTCAAGGCCACTCGAATTTTTCTCTTTGTCTCTGTGTTTTAGATGAAAAAAGAACCATTTTTATTAAGCACACAAACAAACCTGAGCGCAAAATGGGCTTAAACTCTGATGTGCATTGTGAGTGGATTACATGCTTCTAAACACTAGAAACAGTGCAGCACTGTATTCAAAGAGCTTTAAAAAAAAAAAAAAGGGAGAACAAACAACCCTCTTGAATGATGGTCATCCAACTCAAACTGTATTGCCTCTGCTCTTTAGGCTCATTCACCTCTGCTTTGGGAAACAAATAAATAAAATAAAGCCATCAAACAAATGGAACTGAATAGCACATAACCAACCTTTTATCCATGAGTACGTGCTAATGGGCATATATGACAACATCAGTGAAACGAGAGCATGAGAATATCCAGGAGGCTGGGCTGTAGTTTTCTATGAAGGAGGCCTGCAGGGGGAGGAGAGGCCGACAGGAGAGTCGAGTCAAATGTATTTATAAAGCACATTTGAAAATCATCAGGTTTTTGGCAAAGGTTTCACAACATTCATGCATATTATCATTGTCATATGAAAACCATGTAACACTTATTTGTTGTTTTTATTTTTACACTGTTTTTTTTTTCACATTTTGCGAACACTTCATAATAAATAGACTAACAGATAAACAGACAAATAAAGAGACTGACAGACAAATAGATATATAAACAAACAGACAGACAGAAAAGCAGACAGACAGATGGATAAATAGACAGCCAGACAAATACATAAAAATACATTATTAAAGGCTGAAAATTCCAAAATAATTCTAAACAAAATCAAACCTGATAAGACCTGACAACAGAGAACGACACGGGACATTTCAACAGACAAACTAGACCAGACAACTGAAAGACATCCGTCCCCCAGAGACACATCTGTCCCTGTTCTCTCCATCCTGCGTTAACTCCATCATCAAATCAGCAGACCATACAAATCAATATATCTGTCCAGAAGCACCTGCATGCAGCCTGGACTCCTCATCCCAAATAACTGACAGACAGCTGCAGAGGCTGGCAGGCCACAAGCTGCTCTGAAGCTTCTGTTTCACTCTGTGATTAAACATGCATGATGGACGGCCTTCAAAAGGCAGCACGATGAGCATGGCACAGACATAATAGATCCAACCCAAAACCCTTCCTTCCACAAGGGGAGATGCTGGCACCTTGATGTCAATGTTGACATTCCTCTGGCTTGACTTTAAAGGTGCAGGTAGGGCTTTCAGACAAGAGGGAAAGGGCTCGTTCTGCAGAAGCTGGAGAGGCAGCTATGTTAATCTGATACTAATCTGTTTAGGAAATCGCTGAATTCCTCTGTTCTAAGCCTTTGCTAAGCTAAAAGCTCAAAAGGTACTAAGCAGTCTTGCTTTGCTTAGCATTTTGTCAGTGTGTGGCTTCATTTAATTCAGATGATTGAAATTTTCTGCCCATAAACGCCTTTGTTGGCCAAGCTTTACAGAACACTGGCAAAAATCCCAGCTTAGGAAGAGATTGTAGCCAAAAACGCAGTTGTTGTCAGAACATCTGAATTTAGAGGATATGCTACTCATTTCATTTATTTTAAGGTCAAAATAATAGGATAAACTGGATATAGTTTTTGGGTCATGTAATCTGGTGTGACCCGGTCTAGGGCCAGGTCGTAACAAAAAATGGGAGTGGGCTCTCCACCCCAGACCTGCTGCCAGACCAAAAAATGGCAATAGTTCACAGAGAGTTCCACAGAATCTAACAAAAGCTGTCACAAAATTTACAAGCGAAGGGAGGCGAAGAGCAGAGTTAAGAGTGCCTGGTTGGTCTGGACAGGTGCTCTTCCAGGTCAGGTCAAAAGGGAGAAATCCCTGAACTTGTCCCAAGTGGCGGCTTGGTGACCACTTGCATATAAGTGCACCTCCGTGTGGCCAATCACAGACAAGCACATCATGGAAAATGAGGGAAAACACAGAAAATGGTCACAGAAAGACACGGAAACGTAACTATGGCTGGGGGGGGGTCATAACAACTCAAGATAACATTAACATGGCGGTAAATGTATCACTGCGTTTACATGCACTCAATGCAGGTATCTGATTATTCAAATGGTCATAGAAATCTGATTAAGAGGCTGGATTTTAGCCCCGTAATCAGATTTCTCAGTGCATGTGAACTCTTACTCTGATTTCTTTCGGAATAAGATGGAAGCAAAACATTTTTGGAGCGACACCGAAACCAAACACAAAATAAAAGATTTATCTCTTCCACATAATGTATGCCCATATTTCCAGTAAAGTGGCGCAAAGTTTTATTTAAAAAAAAATAGCCGCAGCATGAAGTTTGAGTTTTGCATTACGTTTATGTGACGTCTCCTTCTGTGAGTTTATTGGCTGGATGCAAAGCAGAAATCTGATTACTGGCTGACTCATGCAGAGTTTTCCCATTATTTGATTAATCAAGTGCATGTAAATGATCAGATTACTGACAAAATCGGATTTTCTGCAGGTATCAGATTATTATTTGCGTGTAAACGCACTCACTGTCACTTCCAGCCTGCCTAGTTTTATTAGCTACAACAACACTGTTCACGGTGGCGTGGTGGGTAGCGCTGTCGCCTCACAGCGAGGAGGGCCTGGGTTCGATTCCCCAGCTGGGTGACCGGGGTCCTCTCTGTGTGGAGTTTGCATGTTCTCCCCGTGTCTGCGTGGGTTTCCTCCGGGTTCTCCGGTTTCCTCCCACAGTCCAAAGACATGCAGTCAGGCCAAATTGAAAATGCTAAATTGCCCCTGGGTGTGAGTGACTGTCTGTGTCTGTCTGTCTGCCCTGCGATGGACTGGCGACCTGTCCAGGGTGTATCCTGCCTTATGACCGATGGGATAGGCTCCAGCATCCCCCCGCGACCCTGACGGAGAAGCGGCTTAGAAAATGGACGGATGGACACTGTTCATCTCTGTAGTGTTGTAAACTGGAAACTCAGCGTTACATAGCAGTCAAACTGGTGAGATATCCTGATCGTGTCTGACATAATCAGTACATACAAAAGAATGTTTTCTGACCATTTTCTGACAGACTTCTCTGTCTCTCAGTTACAGTGAGAAATCTCAGTTTTCTCTTTAGGCTGCATGGAATTATACAACCAAATGACAGCTGCTACAAAACAATGCCTATGTGGGTTGAGCATTGATACATCAGTTCAGTTGTAGCACAATGATTTTCCAAACATTGTCTCAAAGCAGCGCACCCAGAAATGTGGGTCTAACCCTTTAATGATAAGATTGAGGTAGGCCGTTTCAAGAAAAACTCCCTATGCGGATGAGGAACAGTGTCTGTATTTACACGCGAAGATTTTTGCTAATCTGATTGATTATATTCCAGTTATAGATTAAGACTGAGGTGTTTATGCTCACTCTGCTCAACAATCTGATAGAGAATCTCAGTTCACATTCACACAACATGTAATCTGATCCAAAATGATGTGTATGCGTAGAGAACTGCTTAATGTAGACGTTACCATGACTACGAGCATCACATGAGGTCCAGTCAGAGTAAGATGAGCAGCAGTGAGCAGTGCTTGTGTTTTTAATTGCTTTACAATGATGTCAGACTCAGGAAAACGTGTCTCAAATGAACTTAATAAAGAAGGCCCAAGAGGAAGACATCATGTTCTGAGACACATAAGCTGGACGGCCATTCCACCTCCATCTTTTAAACATCAGAGTGTAAACTTTCACTATGACGTGACGCACATGCAGAATGTACTTAAACTTTCGATAGGGAATCTAATAGGATACAGAGGTTTACACAGCTTATTATTCTTCTATTTAACTGATTATTTATAGGATTACCCACCTTGTCAATCAGGCTAGTCTATTATAATTGAGGTGTTTACATGGACGTATTCTATTCCGACTGGGCTATTAATCAGATTATTAACAGATTATCAGGCTGCATGCAAACGTGGCTACTGAGAGGAACCAAGGTGGAAAGAAAAACTCTTATTTGTAAAAGAATTAGGAAGTAACCACAAGAGGAACCTCCTTAATAATGATAAACACAACACACAAAAGAGGAGCCAAACCTCAAAAAAGGAGCCCATTCTCCTCTGGGGTGGATAGTGTTAGAATACAGGTAGAACAGATGTAGAAGGAAGATTAAACAGAGGCAGTGGGATCATGCTGAGGAAAGATCAGTGAGATCAACCAGCCATCGAAGCCTGGAGGACTGTGCGCGACACCGGATGGTAGATTCAAGAACATGGTGAAGATCTTCAATATAATTGTAAGGCAGGTACTTCTAGAAACAGGTTAAGGAGTTCATGCAATCACACAGCTCATTACAAAACCACGAGAGCAGTTCAAGAGGGATGTGATGATGAAATATTCATTATAATCTTAAGCAGCAACTGTGAGGTACACGTTGTCCCATAAAGCAATTGAGCAAGCATCTCCCCCTCCTCCATTAGTGCTGGAGTAATTGTAGCTGCTTTGGTAACACATTATTGTAGAATGGGGTTCATACAGTATGATTACATGACACCTGCATAAGCCCTTCATTACAACATGCATGTTTTTGTTTTTTGATGAACTTTAATGTCAAGTCAACAATATTTAAGATGGGTGACATTGTTTTCTGGGGTGAAATGAAAACTTTGTATCTCACATTATGCTACTGTATATAGTGGCATAATGCTGATAATATGACACAGCATGCCTAGTCAATAAATATGTGCCCTTTAGTACACAGAGTTTGATTTGACCATTAATAAAAATTAAACTATAACGTCCTCCACTCTGCTGGGAGGGTTTTCAACGAGCCTCCGGAGTGTTCCTGTGGGAGTTTGTGCCAATTCAGCCTGAAGAGCATCTGTGAGGTCAAGTACTGATGTTGGATGAGGAGGCCTGGCTCACAATTGATGTTCCAATTTATCCCAAAGGTGTTTAGTGAAGTTGTGGTCAGACCACTGGAGTTCCTACACACCAGACTTGCAAACCATGTCTTTATTGAGCTCACTTTGTGCACAGGGGCACAGTCAGGAACAGGAAAGGGTCTTCACCAAGCTGCTGACATGAAGTCGTCAAAAATATCTTTGTATATTGTAGAATTAACATTGCCCTTTATTGGAACTAAGGGGCCCAAACTCAAAACAGCCCATTATCCCTAACCCCAGCCCATTATCCCTCCTCCACCAAACTTTCTCTTGGCATCTGCCAAACCCAGATCCATCCATCAGACTGCCAGATAAGGAAGTGTGATTCATCACTCCAGAGAACACTTTTCCACTGCATCACAGTTCCAGTGGTAACATGCTTTATACCACTCCAGCTGAAATGTGTATCTTAAGCGTGTGTGCAGCTGCTTGACCATGGAAAACCCTTTCATGAAGCTCCTAACACAGAGTTCTGGTGCTGTAGCTTCCAGAGATTTACAGGCTATGTGTTTCAGCACGCTGCTGTGTGAGCTGCTGTGGTCTAATGCCGCATGGCTGAACTTTGGTTATTCCTAGACACGTTCATTTTACTATAATAGCAGTTACAGCTTTCTAGGGCAGATCTAGCAGGGCTGATAAAGGTGGCATCCACCTTTAAACAGAGCCAAGTTTAAAGTCATTTGAAAATACGTGTTGCCCTTTACGTTGTGAGTAAATCTCATGATGAATGGACCAAAACAAACGGCCCAAAATGACTTGGATAAAGTCTGGTTCCACTGACTTACATTAAAAGTAAAGTAGGTTTTTTCCTTCTCCTGTAAAGTTACCATTTTAGAGATATGAGGTTTTCTTCTGACGACAGCAATATATAGGTGTCTTGTAGTCTTATGAACACGGCCCTGTACTAAAGGTTTACCTCTGCTTTTTTCATCGGAGACGAGGTTTAACCTTAACACCAGTAATGCCGCACTCCTGAAGTAACAGCAGAAGAAGTGAGAGAGACCTAATTTCCACCTGCAGCTACAGCACCAGATTGTTTCTCTGAGAGGAAGCTTGAAGCCGTGCACGTTTGTAATGGTATTATAGAGACAGCAATTCCGCCAGTGCGCTTTAACATGACTGGAGATTAGAAGGCTCTTCCTGAACGGCTCTGCTGGGATGCAGTCTTACCCCTCCAGACGTCATGGTAAATAGAACGGTACAAAACAGCAGTTCAAATATTCTGATAAGAGCTCCTTCGTGTCTCTCTCTCCCTCTCTCTCCCTCTCTCTCTCTATTTTCCCCCCGCAGGCAGTCCCTTCAGGGGTGAACCTATTTACTATAGGGGTGAGTGACAGCCAGACAAAGCAAGAAATTATTTTCTGGACAAAGGATGGCAGCAGTGGTGTGGGTGGACAGGGCTTGCCGAGGTCTTACTCTGGAGCGGTAAAAAGGGGGAAACGGGAAAAAAAAGGCATTCAGTGAGTCACTGGCTGATGTGACAACCAGCCTCTCTCTCTCTCTCTCTCTCTCTCTCTCTCTCTCTCTCTCTCTCTCTCTCTCTCTCAGGTTCCTGTCTGTCACCATTCTTACCATTCTCTCTTTTCCTCTCTCTTTATATCTCTCTATCTCTTTTTGCTTTTTCACTCTAAAACTCCCCTCTCTCTCTTTCACCCTTATTTCCTCTCTCTCTTTTTCTCTAAGCCTTTCTGTCCTTTCCCCCTCTTTCTCTATCCATTTTTTTCTCTTTCTTTTTCAGTCACAACCTCTACTCTCCCTATGTTGCTCTCTCTTTCTCCCTCTCTATCTCTCCCTCTTCTCTCCCTATATCGCTCTCTTACTCCCTCTCTATCTCTCCCTCTTCTCTCCCTATATTGCTCTCTTACTCCCTCTCTATCTGTCCCTCTTCTCTCCCTATATCGCTCTCTTTCTCCCTCTCTATCTCTCCCTCTTCTCTCCCTGTATCGCTCTCTTTCTCCCTCTCTATCTCTCCCTCTTCTCTCCCTATATCGCTCTCTTTCTCCCTCTCTATCTCTCCCTCTTCTCTCCCTGTATCGCTCTCTTTCTCCCTCTCTATCTCTCCCTCTTCTCTCCCTATATCGCTCTCTTTCTCCCTCTCTAGCTCTCCCTCTTCTCTCCCTATATCGCTCTCTTTCTCCCTCTCTATCTCTCCCTCTTCTCTCCCTATATCGCTATCTTTCTCCCTCTCTATCTCTCCCTCTTCTCTCCCTATATCGCTCTCTTTCTCCCTCTCTATCTCTCCCTCTTCTCTCCCTATATCGCTGTCTTTCTCCCTCTCTATCTCTCCCTCTTCTCTCCCTATATCGCTCTCTTTCTCCCTCTCTATCTCTCCCTCTTCCCTCCCTATATTGCTCTCTTACTCCCTCTCTATCTGTCCCTCTTCTCTCCCTATATCGCTCTCTTTCTCCCTCTCTATCTCTCCCTCTTCTCTCCCTATATCGCTCTCTTTCTCCCTCTCTATCTCTCCCTCTTCTCTCCCTATATCGCTCTCTTTCTCCCTCTCTATCTCTCCCTCTTCTCTCCCTATATCGCTCTCTTACTCCCTCTCTATCTCTCCCTCTTCTCTCCCTATATCGCTCTCTTTCTCCCTCTCTATCTCTCCCTCTTCTCTCCCTATATCGCTCTCTTTCTCCCTCTCTATCTCTCCCTCTTCTCTCCCTATATCGCTCTCCTTCTCCCTCTCTATCTCTCCCTCTTCTCTCCCTATATCGCTCTCTTTCTCCCTCTCTAGCTCTCCCTCTTCTCTCCCTATATCGCTCTCTTTCTCCCTCTCTATCTCTCCCTCTTCTCTCCCTATATCGCTCTCTTACTCCCTCTCTATCTCTCCCTCTTCTCTCCCTATATCGCTCTCTTTCTCCCTCTCTATCTCTCCCTCTTCTCTCCCTATATCGCTGTCTTTCTCCCTCTCTATCTCTCCCTCTTCTCTCCCTATATCGCTGTCTTTCTCCCTCTCTATCTCTCCCCCTTCTCTCCCTATATCGCTGTCTTTCTCCCTCTCTATCTCTCCCTCTTCTCTCCCTATATCGCTCTCTTTCTCCCTCTCTATCTCTCCCTCTTCTCTCTCTTTCTCCCTCTCTATCTCTCCCTCTTCTCTCGCTATATCACTCTCTTTCTCCCTCTCTATCTCTCCCTCTTCTCTCCCTGTATCGCTCTCTTTCTCCCTCTCTATCTCTCCCTCTTCTCTCCCTATATCGCTCTCTTTCTCCCTCTCTATCTCTCCCTCTTCTCTCTCTTTCTCCCTCTCTATCTCTCCCTCTTCTCTCCCTATATCGCTCTCTTTCTCCCTCTCTATCTCTCCCTCTTCTCTCCCTGTATCGCTCTCTTTCTCCCTCTCTATCTCTCCCTCTTCTCTCCCTATATCGCTCTCCTTCTCCCTCTCTATCTCTCCCTCTTCTCTCCCTGTATCGCTCTCTTTCTCCCTCTCTATCTCTCCCTCTTCTCTCCCTATATCGCTCTCTTTCTCCCTCTCTATCTCTCCCTCTTCTCTCCCTATATCGCTCTCTTACTCCCTCTCTATCTCTCCCTCTTCTCTCCCTATATCGCTCTCTTTCTCCCTCTCTATCTCTCCCTCTTCTCTCCCTATATCGCTGTCTTTCTCCCTCTCTATCTCTCCCTCTTCTCTCCCTATATCGCTGTCTTTCTCCCTCTCTATCTCTCCCCCTTCTCTCCCTATATCGCTGTCTTTCTCCCTCTCTATCTCTCCCTCTTCTCTCCCTATATCGCTCTCTTTCTCCCTCTCTATCTCTCCCTCTTCTCTCTCTTTCTCCCTCTCTATCTCTCCCTCTTCTCTCGCTATATCACTCTCTTTCTCCCTCTCTATCTCTCCCTCTTCTCTCCCTGTATCGCTCTCTTTCTCCCTCTCTATCTCTCCCTCTTCTCTCCCTATATCGCTCTCTTTCTCCCTCTCTATCTCTCCCTCTTCTCTCTCTTTCTCCCTCTCTATCTCTCCCTCTTCTCTCCCTATATCGCTCTCTTTCTCCCTCTCTATCTCTCCCTCTTCTCTCCCTGTATCGCTCTCTTTCTCCCTCTCTATCTCTCCCTCTTCTCTCCCTATATCGCTCTCTTTCTCCCTCTCTATCTCTCCCTCTTCTCTCCCTATATCGCTCTCTTTCTCCCTCTCTATCTCTCCCTCTTCTCTCCCTATATCGCTCTCTTTCTCCCTCTCTATCTCTCCCTCTTCTCTCCCTATATCGCTCTCTTTCTCCCTCTCTATCTCTCCCTCTTCTCTCCCTATATCGCTCTCTTTCTCCCTCTCTATCTCTCCCTCTTCTCTCCCTATATCGCTGTCTTTCTCCCTCTCTATCTCTCCCTCTTCTCTCTCTTTCTCCCTCTCTATCTCTCCCTCTTCTCTCGCTATATCACTCTCTTTCTCCCTCTCTATCTCTCCCTCTTCTCTCCCTGTATCGCTCTCTTTCTCCCTCTCTATCTCTCCCTCTTCTCTCCCTATATCGCTCTCTTTCTCCCTCTCTATCTCTCCCTCTTCTCTCTCTTTCTCCCTCTCTATCTCTCCCTCTTCTCTCCCTATATCGCTCTCTTTCTCCCTCTCTATCTCTCCCTCTTCTCTCCCTGTATCGCTCTCTTTCTCCCTCTCTATCTCTCCCTCTTCTCTCCCTATATCGCTCTCTTTCTCCCTCTCTATCTCTCCCTCTTCTCTCCCTATATCGCTGTCTTTCTCCCTCTCTATATCTCCCTCTTCTCTCCCTATATCGCTCTCTTTCTCCCTCTCTATCTCTCCCTCTTCTCTCCCTATATCGCTCTCTTTCTCCCTCTCTATCTCTCCCTCTTCTCTCCCTATATCGCTCTCTTTCTCCCTCTCTATCTCTCCCTCTTCTCTCCCTATATCGCTCTCTTTCTCCCTCTCTATCTCTCCCTCTTCTCTCTCTTTCTCCCTCTCTATCTCTCCCTCTTCTCTCGCTATATCGCTCTCTTTCTCCCTCTCTATCTCTCCCTCTTCTCTCCCTGTATCGCTCTCTTTCTCCCTCTCTATCTCTCCCTCTTCTCTCCCTATATCGCTCTCTTTCTCCCTCTCTATCTCTCCCTCTTCTCTCTCTTTCTCCCTCTCTATCTCTCCCTCTTCTCTCCCTATATCGCTCTCTTTCTCCCTCTCTATCTCTCCCTCTTCTCTCCCTATATCGCTCTCTTTCTCCCTCTCTATCTCTCCCTCTTCTCTCCCTATATCGCTCTCTTTCTCCCTCTCTATCTCTCCCTCTTCTCTCCCTATATCGCTCTCTTTCTCCCTCTCTATCTCTCCCTCTTCTCTCCCTATATCGCTCTCTTTCTCCCTCTCTATCTCTCCCTCTTCTCTCCCTATATCGCTCTCTTTCTCCCTCTCTATCTCTCCCTCTTCTCTCCCTATATCGCTGTCTTTCTCCCTCTCTATATCTCCCTCTTCTCTCCCTATATCGCTCTCTTTCTCCCTCTCTATCTCTCCCTCTTCTCTCCCTGTATCGCTCTCTTTCTCCCTCTCTATCTCTCCCTCTTCTCTCCCTATGTCGCTCTCTCTTTCTCTCTCTTTATCTCTCCCTCTTCTCTCCCTATATCGCTCTCTTTCTCCCTCTCTATCTCTCCCTCTTCTCTCCCTATATCGCTGTCTTTCTCCCTCTCTATCTCTCCCTCTTCTCTCCCTATATCGCTCTCTTTCTCCCTCTCTATCTCTCCCTCTTCTCTCCCTGTATCGCTCTCTTTCTCCCTCTCTATCTCTCCCTCTTCTCTCCCTATATCGCTGTCTTTCTCCCTCTCTATCTCTCCCTCTTCTCTCCCTATATCGCTGTCTTTCTCCCTCTCTATCTCTCCCTCTTCTCTCCCTATATCGCTCTCTTTCTCCCTCTCTATCTCTCCCTCTTCTCTCCCTATATCGCTCTCTTTCTCCCTCTCTATCTCTCCTTCTTCTCTCCCTATATCGCTCTTTCTCCCTCTCTATCTCTCCCTCTTCTCTCCCTATATCGCTCTCTTTCTCCCTCTCTATCTCTCCCTCTTCTCTCCCTATATCGCTCTCTTTCTCCCTCTCTATCTCTCCTTCTTCTCTCCCTATATCGCTCTTTCTCCCTCTCTATCTCTCCCTCTTCTCTCCCTATATCGCTGTCTTTCTCCCTCTCTATCTCTCCCTCTTCTCTCCCTATATCGCTCTCTTTCTCCCTCTCTATCTCTCCCTCTTCTCTCCCTATATCGCTCTCTTTCTCCCTCTCTATCTCTCCCTCTTCTCTCCCTATATCGCTCTCTTTCTCCCTCTCTATCTCTCCCTCTTCTCTCCCTATATCGCTCTCTTTCTCCCTCTCTATCTCTCCCTCTTCTCTCCCTATATCGCTCTCTTTCTCCCTCTCTATCTCTCCTTCTTCTCTCCCTATATCGCTCTCTTTCTCCCTCTCTATCTCTCCCTCTTCTCTCCCTATATCGCTCTCTTTCTCCCTCTCTATCTCTCCCTCTTCTCTCCCTATATCGCTCTCTTTCTCCCTCTCTATCTCTCCCTCTTCTCTCCCTATATCGCTCTCTTTCTCCTTCTCTATCTCTCCCTCTTCTCTCCCTGTATCGCTCTCTTTCTCCCTCTCTATCTCTCCCTCTTCTCTCCCTGTATCGCTCTCTTTCTCCCTCTCTATCTCTCCCTCTTCTCTCCCTATATCGCTCTCTTTCTCCCTCTCTATCTCTCCCTCTTCTCTCCCTATATCGCTCTCTTTCTCCCTCTCTATCTCTCCTTCTTCTCTCCCTATATCGCTCTTTCTCCCTCTCTATCTCTCCCTCTTCTCTCCCTATATCGCTCTCTTTCTCCCTCTCTATCTCGCCCTCTTCTCTCCCTATATCGCTCTCTTTCTCCCTCTCTATCTCTCCCTCTTCTCTCCCTATATCGCTGTCTTTCTCCCTCTCTATCTCTCCCTCTTCTCTCCCTATATCGCTCTCTTTCTCCCTCTCTATCTCTCCCTCTTCTCTCCCTATATCGCTCTCTTTCTCCCTCTCTATCTCTCCCTCTTCTCTCCCTATATCGCTGTCTTTCTCCCTCTCTATCTCTCCCTCTTCTCTCCCTATATCGCTCTCTTTCTCCCTCTCTATCTCTCCCTCTTCTCTCCCTATATCGCTCTCTTTCTCCCTCTCTATCTCTCCCTCTTCTCTCCCTATATCGCTCTCTTTCTCCCTCTCTATCTCTCCCTCTTCTCTCCCTGTATCGCTCTCTTTCTCCCTCTCTATCTCTCCCTCTTCTCTCCCTATATCGCTCTCTTTCTCCCTCTCTATCTCTCCCTCTTCTCTCCCTATATCGCTCTCTTTCTCCCTCTCTATCTCTCCCTCTTCTCTCCCTATATCGCTCTCTTTCTCCCTCTCTATCTCTCCCTCTTCTCTCCCTATATCGCTCTCTTTCTCCCTCTCTATCTCTCCCTCTTCTCTCCCTATATCGCTCTCTTTCTCCCTCTCTATCTCTCCCTCTTCTCTCCCTATATCGCTCTCTTTCTCCCTCTCTATCTCTCCCTCTTCTCTCCCTATATCGCTCTCTTTCTCCCTCTCTAGCTCTCCCTCTTCTCTCCCTGTATCGCTCTCTTTCTCCCTCTCTATCTCTCCCTCTTCTCTCCCTATATCGCTCTCTTTCTCCCTCTCTATCTCTCCCTCTTCTCTCCCTATATCGCTCTCTTTCTCCCTCTCTATCTCTCCCTCTTCTCTCCCTATATCGCTCTCTTTCTCCCTCTCTATCTCTCCCTTCTTCTCTCCCTATATCGCTCTTTCTCCCTCTCTATCTCTCCCTCTTCTCTCCCTATATCGCTGTCTTTCTCCCTCTCTATCTCTCCCTCTTCTCTCCCTATATCGCTCTCTTTCTCCCTCTCTATCTCTCCCTCTTCTCTCCCTATATCGCTCTCTTTCTCCCTCTCTATCTCTCCCTCTTCTCTCCCTATATCGCTGCTCTTTCTCCCTCTCTATCTCTCCCTCTTCTCTCCCTATATCGCTCTCTTTCTCCCTCTCTATCTCTCCCTCTTCTCTCCCTATATCGCTCTCTTTCTCCCTCTCTATCTCTCCCTCTTCTCTCCCTATATCGCTCTCTTTCTCCCTCTCTATCTCTCCCTCTTCTCTCCCTATATCGCTCTCTTTCTCCCTCTCTATCTCTCCCTCTTCTCTCCCTATATCGCTCTCTTTCTCCCTCTCTATCTCTCCTCTTCTCTCCCTATATCGCTCTCTTTCTCCCTCTCTATCTCTCCCTCTTCTCTCCCTATATCGCTGTCTTTCTCCCTCTCTATCTCTCCCTCTTCTCTCCCTATATCGCTCTCTTTCTCCCTCTCTATCTCTCCCTCTTCTCTCCCTATATCGCTCTCTTTCTCCCTCTCTATCTCTCCCTCTTCTCTCCCTATATCGCTCTCTTTCTCCCTCTCTATCTCTCCCTCTTCTCTCCCTATATCGCTCTCTTTCTCCCTCTCTATCTCTCCCTCTTCTCTCCCTATATCGCTCTCTTTCTCCCTCTCTATCTCTCCCTCTTCTCTCCCTATATCGCTCTCTTTCTCCCTCTCTATCTCTCCCTCTTCTCTCCCTATATCGCTCTCTTTCTCCCTCTCTATCTCTCCCTCTTCTCTCCCTATATCGCTCTCTTTCTCCCTCTCTATCTCTCCCTCTTCTCTCCCTATATCGCTCTCTTTCTCCCTCTCTATCTCTCCCTCTTCTCTCCCTATATCGCTCTCTTTCTCCCTCTCTATCTCTCCCTCTTCTCTCCCTATATCGCTCTCTTTCTCCCTCTCTAGCTCTCCCTCTTCTCTCCCTATATCGCTCTCTTTCTCCCTCTCTATCTCTCCCTCTTCTCTCCCTATATCGCTCTCTTTCTCCCTCTCTATCTCTCCCTCTTCTCTCCCTATATCGCTCTCTTTCTCCCTCTCTATCTCTCCCTCTTCTCTCCCTATATCGCTCTCTTTCTCCCTCTCTATCTCTCCTTCTTCTCTCCCTATATCGCTCTCTTTCTCCCTCTCTATCTCTCCTTCTTCTCTCCCTATATCGCTCTCTTTCTCCCTCTCTATCTCTCCTTCTTCTCTCCCTATATCGCTCTCTTTCTCCCTCTCTATCTCTCCCTCTTCTCTCCCTATATCGCTGTCTTTCTCCCTCTCTATCTCTCCCTCTTCTCTCCCTATATCGCTCTCTTTCTCCCTCTCTATCTCTCCCTCTTCTCTCCCTATATCGCTCTCTTTCTCCCTCTCTATCTCTCCCTCTTCTCTCCCTATATCGCTCTCTTTCTCCCTCTCTATCTCTCCCTCTTCTCTCCCTATATCGCTGTCTTTCTCCCTCTCTATCTTTCCCTCTTCTCTCCCTATATCGCTCTCTTTCTCCCTCTCTATCTCTCCTTCTTCTCTCCCTATATCGCTCTTTCTCCCTCTCTATCTCTCCCTCTTCTCTCCCTATATCGCTGTCTTTCTCCCTCTCTATCTCTCCCTCTTCTCTCCCTATATCGCTCTCTTTCTCCCTCTCTATCTCTCCCTCTTCTCTCCCTATATCGCTCTCTTTCTCCCTCTCTATCTCTCCCTCTTCTCTCCCTATATCGCTGTCTTTCTCCCTCTCTATCTCTCCCTCTTCTCTCCCTATATCGCTGTCTTTCTCCCTCTCTATCTCTCCCTCTTCTCTCCCTATATCGCTCTCTTTCTCCCTCTCTATCTCTCCCTCTTCTCTCCCTATATCGCTCTCTTTCTCCCTCTCTATCTCTCCCTCTTCTCTCCCTATATCGCTCTCTTTCTCCCTCTCTATCTCTCCCTCTTCTCTCCCTATATCGCTCTCTTTCTCCCTCTCTATCTCTCCCTCTTCTCTCCCTATATCGCTCTCTTTCTCCCTCTCTATCTCTCCCTCTTCTCTCCCTATATCGCTCTCTTTCTCCCTCTCTATCTCTCCCTCTTCTCTCCCTATATCGCTCTCTTTCTCCCTCTCTATCTCTCCCTCTTCTCTCCCTATATCGCTCTCTTTCTCCCTCTCTATCTCTCCCTCTTCTCTCCCTATATCGCTCTCTTTCTCCCTCTCTAGCTCTCCCTCTTCTCTCCCTGTATCGCTCTCTTTCTCCCTCTCTATCTCTCCCTCTTCTCTCCCTATATCGCTCTCTTTCTCCCTCTCTATCTCTCCCTCTTCTCTCCCTATATCGCTCTCTTTCTCCCTCTCTATCTCTCCTTCTTCTCTCCCTATATCGCTCTCTTTCTCCCTCTCTAGCTCTCCCTCTTCTCTCCCTATATCGCTGTCTTTCTCCCTCTCTATCTCTCCCTCTTCTCTCCCTATATCGCTCTCTTTCTCCCTCTCTATCTCTCCCTCTTCTCTCCCTATATCGCTCTCTTTCTCCCTCTCTATCTCTCCCTCTTCTCTCCCTATATCGCTGTCTTTCTCCCTCTCTATCTCTCCCTCTTCTCTCCCTATATCGCTCTCTTTCTCCCTCTCTATCTCTCCCTCTTCTCTCCCTATATCGCTCTCTTTCTCCCTCTCTATCTCTCCCTCTTCTCTCCCTATATCGCTCTCTTTCTCCCTCTCTATCTCTCCCTCTTCTCTCCCTATATCGCTCTCTTTCTCCCTCTCTATCTCTCCCTCTTCTCTCCCTATATCGCTCTCTTACTCCCTCTCTATCTCTCCCTCTTCTCTCCCTATATCGCTCTCTTTCTCCCTCTCTATCTCTCCCTCTTCTCTCCCTATATCGCTCTCTTTCTCCCTCTCCCTCTTCTCTCCCTATATCGCTCTCTTTCTCCCTCTCTATCTCTCCTTCTTCTCTCCCTATATCGCTCTCTTTCTCCCTCTCTATCTCTCCCTCTTCTCTCCCTGTATCGCTCTCTTTCTCCCTCTCTATCTCTCCCTCTTCTCTCCCTATGTCGCTCTCTCTCTCTCTTTATCTCTCCCTCCTCTCTCCCTATGTCGCTCTCTCTTTCTCCCTCTCTATCTCTCCCTCTTCTCTCCCTATGTCGCTCTCTCTTTCTCTCTCTTTATCTCTCCCTCCTCTCTCCCTATGACGCTCTCTCTTTCTCTCTTTATCTTTCCCTCCTCTTCTCCAATGTTCTCTCTTTTTCTGTCTCCCTATCTCTCCTCTCTCCCTATGTTACTCCCTCTTTCTCCTTCTCTCCCTTTTTTCACCCTCCTCTCTCCTTAGGTCGCTCCATCTTTTTCTCTGTTTGTCTCTCTGTCTCTGTCCCACTCCAGCCAGCTGTTGTCTCAGTGCACTGTTAGGCCTCTCTGTCAGGGAGCCAGGCTGCCTCTCCGTCCGCCTGCTGATGACTTTGCGTAATAAATCAATAAAGCCTTGTGTCTCGTATGCTGGCTTATAATTGCTAAATGGCCTCATTTGAACTGTTGAGAAAGAAAAAAAGAGAGAGAGAAAAGTAAAAAGAGAAGAAAATAAAGCCTGACTGGATTCTCCTGAGACTGCTCATCCCTCCATCATGAGAATCTGCAGATCAGCTTTAAACCATTCATCATCACCGACTGCAGAGAGAGAGAGAGAGAGGGAGAGAGAGGGAGCAACCTAGGGAGAAAGGAGGGTGAGAGAGAGAGGGAGAAAGAGGGAGTGACCTAGAGAGAAAAGATGGTGAGCAAGAGAGAGAAAGAAAGAGGGAGTGGCCTAGGGAGAAAGGAGGGTGAGAAAGGGAGAGAGAGAGAGAGAGAGAGATTTTGTGAGAGAGAGAAAGAGGGAGTGACCTAGGGAGACAGGAGGGTGAAAGAGGGGAGAGATACAAAAAAACAAATGGACAATTAAAGAAAAAGGAAAAAGAAGAGAGAGAAAGATGGAAAGAAAATGAAAAAAAGGGAAGAGACATTAATGAAGAACAAAGAGGTACAGAAGGAGTGAGGCCGAAAGAGACAGAGAGTAATAGAAAATAAAGACAGACAGAAAGAGAGACAAAAAGAGATACATAGACAGAAAGAGAAAGAGTAACAGAAAGAGACAGACATAAAGAGAGGGAGTAACAGAAAGAGAGAGATAGACAGTCAGAAAGAGATAAATAGAGGGAGATAGAGAGAGAGAGTAACAGAAAGAGAGGCAGACAGAAAGAGAAAAAGAGAAAGAGAGAGAGACAGAGCGAGAGAGATAGACAGTCAGAGAGAGACAGAGAGAGAGAGACACAGAGAGAGAGATAGAGATAGACAGTCAGAGAGAGACAGAAAGAGACAGAGAGACAGACAGTCAGAGAGAGACAGTGCGAGAGAGAGACAGTCAGAGAGAGACAGAGACAGTCAGAGAGAGACAGAGACAGACAGTCAGAGAGAGACAGTGCGAGAGAGACAGACAGAGAGACAGTCAGAGAGAGACAGTCAGAGAGAGAGAGACAGACAGAGACAGACAGTCAGAGATAGACAGAGAGACAAAAAGAGAGAGACAGAGTGAGAGAGAAAAAGGCAGTCAGAGACAGACAGTCAGAGAGAGAGAGAGAGAGAGAGAGAGAGAGAGAGAGAGACAGACAGTCAGAGACAGACAGAGAGAGAGAGAGAGAGACAGAGAGAGAGAGAGAGAGAGAGAGAGAGAGAGAGAGAGAGAGAGAGAGAGAAAGAGAGAGAGAGACAGACAGTCAGAGACAGACAGAGAGAGAGAGAGAGAGAGAGAGAGAGAGAGAGAGAGAGACAGAGAGAGAGAGAGAGAGAGAGACAGAGAGAGAGAGAGAGAGAGAGAGAGAGAGAGAGAGAGAGAAAGAGAGAGAGAGACAGACAGTCAGAGACAGACAGAGAGAGAGAGAGAGAGAGAGAGAGAGACAGAGAGAGAGAGAGAGAGAGAGAGACAGAGAGAGAGAGAGAGAGAGAGAGAGAGAGAGAGAGAGAGAGAGAAAGAGAGAGAGAGACAGACAGTCAGAGACAGACAGAGAGAGAGAGAGAGAGAGAGAGAGACAGAGAGAGAGAGAGAGAGAGAGAGAGAGGGGGGGGGGGGGGGGGGGGGGTCAAACCGTGCAGCGCTGCATTATACAGACAGTCCACTCTTTGTGAATAAGTCCAGCATTACTCACTGTCTGAGCTGCTGACACCGTTTGGCGCTGCGGTTCTAAACGGTTGACGGTTTTTTTCTCAAACGAGTTGTGATTTAATTCATTTTATTAGCATAACCACATTTTCGTGTCCTGTGGCACTTCGTGCATGCTGACATCACGCAAACGGACTGAATCTGGTCTCTTTTTCTTCACAGTCTCACCTCCGCATAACGTTTCACGCTCTCTCTCCGTGGCAGCGGCTGGTCTTGTAGGCCCCTTTAAAGGTTAGTGTGGCTGTACCAATGGAGGAGCAGATTGATTAGCTCTCCAGTAATTGAATTCAGGGACACTTTTTGGACAGGAGTGGACGGCTGCATTCAGCGTAAAATCAGCTAATCATAAGACGCCAATTAATCAAAGACACCTTTTCAGAGTTGGGTGGGAGTTCCGCAGCTCCATCTGGGCCTCGGTCGACTACTTTTCAATGGACTTCACTGCAATGTGGCAGCGCTGGAGAGACCGATGATGAGATAATTAGTGTGTTCTCACGCAGCTGTAAGACGGCGTTGCCGTTTAAAACGCTACTGCCACACAAAAGGGCTAAACGCGCTTTGTGTGACTCTACATCAAATAAAAAAGGCAAACTTAGACAGAGTTCAGACAGCCGGGAACCACGTAACTATAATCAGTGAGGAGAGGCTTCAGAGACAAACCGACGTCTCACTTGCTGTTTAAACAGCATACTGAATAGGAAGGCCCCTTCAAAAGCTAACAAGGCTAACAATCAGTTTGTGTTTACAATGTGCTTTCATTCATTTAATAATCAGTCATAATCAGATTTAATCAGTTATCTGATTATTCAAATGGCCATGTAAACTCTTACTCTGATTTCTTTCGGATTTTTCTATCTGTGCATGCCTGAGAGCAGACGGCGGTACCAGGAGCAAGCAAGCAGTGATCAGATATATCTGCATGTTAATATTCTCCATTTGATGCAATTTGGGGTCATACAGTCGGCTCCAAAGGTCTGAGACCACTTTGAAAATCTGGGGATTTTTAAACTTAAACCCAAAAATGAACAACAGAACTTGCATGTTCCCGTCCCCCTGCGGAATCTCTCAATCATCAGAGTGCATGGACTCTCCAGAGGATTCCAACTCCCATGCCTTGGCCTCTTCACCCATTCCCACCTACCAATGAACATTTGATCCAGTGCTCCTCCTCACCGGAATTCCAGTTGTCACAGCTGTTTGTAATTTCATTTTATTATCAATCATTCAGCCTTTATTTACCTTGGAAAACACTGAGGGTGACCCTCATTTACAAAGTTTCTGCACTGGGATTGATAATGTATAAGAGCATATCGAATAATTCAAGTAAATTTAATAATTAAGGTCACATAAAACAGCTAAGTATAAAAAACGAATAAAAATACATTAAAATGGATTTTTTTTTGGTTTATATCTGGATGCCCCCCTTGTTTTGGTCATCCTGCTCTCTGGTACGGACCCTAGCCTGCTCTCTGTAACATTCCCAAACTGTCAAGTAAACTTAAACATTGTATTTTTATCTGTGTGATCTGTGCTGACTTTGTAACAGCACTATTTAGGTCACTATTATTCTAGGTCACTATTTAATTTTAAATTTGTGACAGAAGGGTCAGATGTTTTTTTTTTTTTTTTTTTTTTTACCCAACTTAGTCGTTTCCAATTCCACCCGCTACTTAGGACTCCCCCAATCATACGATACCACCAACGCTAGGAGGGTGGGGCTAGCACAGGTTTCCTCTGAGACCTGCGAAACCAACCACCACTTCTTTTTGAACTGCCGCTTACGCAACATCACTGGACAGCCGAACGCACTCGGAGGAAAGCGCCAACCGCCAGATCTGTTAAGTCAGCTAACAGATGCCTGTGCTGACTACCATCGCGCTGAGTGATGCGGGAGAAGGGTGGCCATCCTACCCACCCGGAACGAGCGAGGCCAATCGTGCTCTAATGGACTCCCGGCTGTAGCATCACCAGGGATCTCCTGATGACAGGGCCGGCGCTTAGGCAGTTGCACCACTCGGGAGCCCTGGTCAGATGTTTTTAATCTTATCTCTTCAGCTGAAGATCTCCTTCAGATGGCTCTCAGGTGGAGTAGGCTGAGCAGCTAGAATGCTAAGGCTCCAGTAATAAAAGGCATCACATGCCTTGACAGAAGGCCATACTTTAAAACTGAGGCATTGGAAGTAAAGAATAAGCTAAGTTATGAGTTATAAGTTATGATTTTAGCTAAAAAAAAACCCATAACGCTAAAATCCACCATAACGCTGAGCAAACTTGGTGTCATAACCATATGAGGAATATGTGATTATTAGCAAATATAACTGAAATTCTTTATTGAAAATGT
Organism: Pygocentrus nattereri; assembly: GCF_015220715.1. Taxonomy (NCBI): domain Eukaryota; kingdom Metazoa; phylum Chordata; class Actinopteri; order Characiformes; family Serrasalmidae; genus Pygocentrus; species Pygocentrus nattereri. The sequence continues at coordinate 7,232,976 of NC_051221.1, forward strand.
GAACATTAAGAAAATAAGCCGTCAGCCCCTCAGTTTAAACAAAAACAACAGTTTTTACATTTACAGCATTTGGCTGACGCTCTTGTCCAGAGCGACTTACAATTTGATCATTTTAAATAGGAAGGCCAAGGTGGTGTTAGGAGTCTTGCCCAAGGACTCTTATTGGTATAGTGTAAGGTGTTTGCTCAGGTGGGGATTGAACCCCAGTCTGCAGTGTAGAAGGCAGAGGTGTTAACCACTACACTAACCAACCATTTGAGATCTGGCGTCAGTGTGAGAAGAGGGATACCACTAGGTTAATGTGGAATAAGACTCGCAGTGGTAATTTGGTGCAAATCAAAAGGTTTTGCATTAAACCGTGTTGTGTTGTCATATGTTCCTTATTATATGACAAAAAGTTACAGAAATTCAAGAAATGACCACAATGGGTGGGAGACCAAACCTTCTTCTGCTCACTCAGCAATCCATGGTCGCTTGGCAACGATATGCTGCTCTAAAGGAACTACATTTTTTGGTGGATTGCTTATGTTGATTATTATTCAAAATACTTATTAATTGTGTATTTATTCATATTTTCGGTTGGCTGCATTTTATAAATGTTAACAGCCACTCAAGGCATAACTGTTTTTTTATCACAGAGAATGGAGTTTTAGGCCCTTCCAGTGATCAAATCACTGTGACACACAGCAGTAGCGCACAGCCTGTCATGGTTTATGGCTTTTCTAAACAATATGTTTTAAATTCATGTTAAAATTGTGTTCTTTTAACCGTCTACTTCTAACTGATCAGGAGTGGATATGGTGGCTCTGGGGCTCTAGCCCAAAGACAAGAATGAGGCCTGCTGGTGAACATTTTCTTATTAGAGTGATGCAACAATCTATACTGCCAAAACATGCTATCTTGGCAAGTGAGATTACCTTAAATGTAGCCGCTAGCACATCTAAGTTTTCTCATTTTGAGATTGTTGTAAGAATAAGGTTCTTTTCCTTGTTTCCAGACATGTTTCACTTAGGTAATTTAGTTTTTTTTAGCAGAGGTTTCCAGTAGAAGCTCCCACTGTTGTTTTGGAGTGGCTCATTCAAAACTCATTACAATTCCCATCACTCTTCCGAGCAACTGATTTTGAATTACACCCCCCCCCCCCCCCCCCCCCCCCCCCCTCCTTTTTCTGGCTCCAGTTTTGTTTATGTGTATCAGTTGAGTATGCTAACAGCTGTCGGTTTACATGCACTTCAGCTCTAAAAAACGTCCTTGTTACACCTTTAAATTTACATTTCAGGGAGAACAGCTGGCGTGCAGGACCTCCTCCATGTCCTATGCATTGTTTACCTGTGTTGAGCCTTCGCCGTAATGTGCTGACGCTCACATATTTCTTAGCGTGTGGCAGTGCTGGCCACTCTGGCCAAGCACAGATGAACGGCAAAATCCAGCATCATGCGCCTTGGCTGACAGCTCAGATGGCTCATAAATCCAGAGTTCAGGTAGTGTTTGATCATAAATCAAAGAGCCTGGGCTAGCAACCAGAGTGAAATCCATCAGAGCTCACTGCAAGGTTTTAAAGAACAGCGTTGGGGGTGATGGAGGGGGGGAGGGGGTGCGGTTGAGAGAGCAAGTGCTGGGGTGGAGTCTTTACTGGCTGTGTAATAACATGTCCTTTGTACATTACCTCAGCAGAATGTCAGAGTAGTGGTGAAATCGGGACCACGTGGCTGTGCAGCTGACAAATCAGTTGGATTGAGTTCAGTTCAGTTTAGGCTCCACATCATTTACTACATGTTGTGAAACTGAGTTTGGAATCTTGGTGCAAGGGCATCATATACAGTCCCATTTTGATCATACAGTACTGGATAAAAGGGTAACACTTTATTTGGAGTGGTTCTTTGTAGATGATTAATAAATTCTTAACAGATCATCAGTAACACATCAACAACATATCAGTGAAGCAGCAGTGGTGAAACATCTGAACACACGTCATCGGAATGAAGTACATATCCTGTAGATGTTCTGTTGATGCATTACTTACATTAATTAGATGTACTGTTAATATATTGATTCCGTTATGCAAAACATAACCCCAACCTTGACCCTAATCCAACCCTTAACCTCAACCCAAAACCTAATCCTAACCCTGACCCTGACCCTAATCCTACCCTAACCTTAACCTCAACCCAAAACCTAATCCTAACCCTGACCCTGACCCTAATCCTACCCTAACCTTAACCTCAACCCAAAACCTAATCCTAACCCTGACCCTGACCCTAATCCTAACCCTAACCTTAACCTCAACCCAAAACCTAATCCTAACCCTGACCCTGACCCTAATCCTAACCCTAACCTTAACCTCAACCCAAAACCTAATCTTAACCCTGACCCTAATCCTACCCTAACCTTAACCTCAACCCAAAACCTAATCCTAACCCTGACCCTGACCGTAATCCTACCCTAACCTTAACCTCAACCCAAAACCTAATCCTAACCCTGACCCTGACCCTACCCTAACCTTAACCTCAACCCAAAACCTAATCCTAACCCTGACCCTGACCCTAATCCTACCCTAACCTTAACCCCAACCCAAAACCTAATCCTAACCCTGATCCTACCCTAACCTTAACCTCAACCCAAAACCTAATCCTAACCCTGACCCTAATCCTACCCTAACCTTAACCCAAAACCTAATCCTAACCCTTACCATAACCCCTAGACCTAATCTTAACCCTAACCTTAACGTCAACCCAAAACCTAATCCTAACCCTTACCATAACCCCAAAACCTAATCTTAACCCTAACCTTAACCTCAACCCAAAACCTAATCCTAGCCCTTACCATAACCCCAAAACCTAATCTTATCCCTAACCTTAACCTCAACCCAAAACCTAATCCCAACCCTCACTCTGGCCTTAATTCTAACCCTAACCGTAACCTCAACCCAAAACCTAATCCTAGTCCTTACCATAACCCAAAAACCTAATCTTAACCCTAACCTTAACCTCAACCCAAAACCTAATCCTAGCCCAAACCTTAATCTCAACCCAAAACCTAATCTTAACCCTAACCTTAACCTCAACCCAAAACCTAATCTTATCCCTAACCTTAATCTCAACCCAAAACCTAATCTTAACCCTAACCTTAACCTCAACCCAAAACCTAATCTTATCCCTAACCTTAACCTCAACCCAAAACCTAATTCCAACCCTCACTCTGGCCTTAATTCTAACCCTAACCTTAACCTCAACCGGAAATCTAATCCTAACCCTGGCTCTAATCCTAAACTTAACCTTAACTTCAATTTAAAACATAATCCTTAACCTTATATGTTTTTAGCATTTTTCACTGAGAGTTTGTTTCATCCAAATAGGACCATGTCATTGATAAAAATGCAAGTTATTGATTTTTCAGTGTGAAAAGAGGCAGAAAATGTATTTATTTAAGAGATAATTGCAGCATATTATTCTCAGATACACTGTATCATTGTGCCAGTATTTAATGTGCCCACTCTTTACCTTTATTACAGCTTCCACTCTTTTCAGGAGACTCACTTTCAGTTTCTCAGAGAATCTGCAGGGATATTTTTCTATATTTGTCTCAGAAGTTGGTTTTGTTTTTTGCTATTTTCAAGCCAAGTAATCAAACCCACTCAGTGATGTTGAGGTCTGGACTCTGGGGTGGTCAGTCTATTGTGAGAAACACCACCAGCTTCTTTGTTTGTCTCCTTCTTTTTGGCCTATTTTCTTTCCTAAGTAAGGAGACTGTTGACAGATACTTTTCCTTGATGTTCTTCTCCCCTATGGAAGTGGATCTTTCTAACATCTAACCTCCTCAGAAATATCTCCTGAAAAAGGAATAACTTATACTTGAGGGCCATTTTGACTGGAAATTAAATGCATGAAGGGCGATTTTGCACAACACTGTAAATCTGGATTCTTATTAGGATGTTGCATGTTGTATATTTATAAATCCAGTCGGAATGAAAAGTTTTACATACATCACAGAAATGAACCAAACACAGAATGGAGTCACGCAAGTATCTGATTGGCTCATATCAACCAGATGAAATCATGTAATTAGTGCCTTCTTGGTCAGTATGTATTGTACAGTGCCTCAGCAAGGTACAATCTGCAGCATGATATATTCATTATTTATAACTCTTAAATTTTAAATACGTGTGTGCTGTTTACCAGGAAATGTAACGGCACTAGGATGCACTGTGGCTCTGGACATTCATGTGGATATCAATTTGATACATGCAACCTACCAAAACATCAATCCTTCATTGACCAAGTGTATCCCTTAATGGCAAGGACATTGGACCCTGTTACTCTGCACAAACTGTTCAGGAATGGTTTGAGGAGCATGACGAAGAGCTCAAGGTGTTGCCCAGGCCTCCACATTCCCCAGATCTTAATCTTATACTAATATCTCGGTGCCAGATACCAATCAATGGCAGGTCGGAGCTGTTTTAGTAGTTCACAGAGGCCCAAAAGCAAATTAAACTGGTGGGATGGCATAAATGCTAATAACAATGGTTGGCGAGGTTGTAGTGAGGAGAATTGCCACTCGACATGGCACAGTAGAAACTAGTCTAAAGAGGAGATGAAGTTCATGCTCTGAGCTTTAGAAGACTGCAGTGGGACGGACGTCCAGCTTATGTGTCTCAGAACACGACATCTTCCTCTCAGCCTTCTTTAATAAAGACATGTGAAGTACATTTTCCTGAGTCTGACATCATTTTAAAGTCATTAAAACACCAGCACTGCTCACTGCTGCTCATCTCACTCTGGCTGGAGTCACGTGATGCTCGTTGCCATGGAAATCTACCATCTACAATAAGTGGTGCTCTATGTATGCATGTACACTGTTTTAAGTAAAGGCTCTGTGGACAAAACATGTAAATGGTCCCTTAAAGGTACAACAGTGGTATTAAGGTCTAATTTTGAACATTACATAAGTGTTTCCAAGTGAAAAGTACAGATTTGTACCTCTTCATAATGTAATGTTTTAAAAAAAAACAGAATAATAACAAAAATCCTGCAGATGAGACGGGGTGTGTGGAGTCTATTTGTTGTACAAGAATAAAAAGATACTGGAAAATTAACATTGGTTTTTATTTTAATGCATTCTTCTGCTTTTTAATCCAAGGATAAAGGAAATTCCTGTTAAATACTAGAGAAATATTTTATCTACAGTTTTAGCTCTTAAGCTCTATTTACCTCCATTCAATGAGGTCTTACTTGCTAGCAACATCTACCTTTTATTTTCTATGAAAAAATAAACGTTAAAGAAGAATTCCACTGACAAAATTTGTTCATAATTCTACATCAAGACACAGGCAAAGTCATTCAGGGCGATTGATGTGAAACAGTTTGATGTGAAGTTTCTAGAGGAATTTACAGAGTCGGTGGTGCTGATAGGAACCAGATGTTTGAAGAGTTTAATGCCTCCAAAAGCTCCGTCACAGAAAGTTACTACTTGAAATGGTCATGAATACACTGTTTAATGCCTAACACAATGGTTTAGGATAACTTTGAAAAGGCTTAGGCCTAAAATGTGTGTTTTTTAATCCATTTTTGGTTGGAGAGGAACATGCAGGACGTTCTAAACCAAAATAATCTCCAAAGAAAACTTATTGTTTCAAATGAACTATTTAATATAACAACTTTCTTTGAGAGTTGATACTTTTTAGAGATATTAAAGAGGAATTCCACCAATTCAACAAAAAAAGCTGCATAATTAACTCATTCAGTTGTTTTAGAGATCATCTAAATTCTAGAGAAAGCCAGCCATCAACCATTTCACACCAAATTACTTCGAATCAAATCTCAATCGTTGCATTATGAAGACCTTATGACATATCAGTGGTTCTCTAAACTTCAGAGAGTTATTCAGACCTGCCATTTACTAATATAGGTATTAAAAGAACCATCCAATGGAAGGTGCTTTAGAAAACCAGGTATGGCATCATTCCAAAGAAGCTTTGTCAATTCCTTTATTTTTAAGACTGTTTAAGCAGTATGTGACCAACTACAACTCTATTGAACAGTTGGAGGTCAAATCTGCACTAATGTGGTGTTTGACAGGTCAATTCTTTTACTGCAAGATCATCATGAAGCTGGTAAAAAAAAAAAAAAAAACAATATCTGTTGACAAATTTGTTTTCAAATGGTCTCGCTCTCGTTCTCTATCATCTCTGAAAAACACAGCCGGATCATGCTGACGCAGAGAGAATTCTTTGATCAGCCTGATGAATTGCCTTGTCTCTCTTGTAATTCAAATGGCTCTGGTGCTTGTTTAGGGAGGTGAATAAGTGTGGAGAATAGTCTCTCGGGACCCGCGTTCGATAAGAAGCATTGTTGCAGTGCAGATTACACACGTGCGCTTGCCTTCTGAATAGGAAATGTCACTAAATTTCAGTCAAATGAAGCAGCCTGCCATGCCCTCGCGATGACAACATACTGTCTACTATTCTGTGCTGTTCCAGAGAGTATGACTACACATCCTTCAGTAATTACATGCTTTCCAAAGCCATTGATTTTTGTGTGGACATGCTAACAGAACATAGATTAAAGCTGCATTTACAAGGACATTTTAGTATCCATCAAAAGTGCATTGCTATTGATTTTAGTGAAAAGAATGCAGACAGCAGTGCACAGAAACTACGCTCCAGAAATGACACTTCCCCAGAACTGGACCTTTGATGGAGCATCTTCTGAAATAACCCTGCACCAGCCAATAGGTCACAGTGTGAGCAAGGTGTGAAATACAAGGATTCCTAGGGGGTCTGAGATTGACCTCTTGAGCCCTCTGAATGTTTCAAAATCAAAATGTAGCTGGGAGAGGTCTCTGAACATAAACATCTTCTTATTATCGTTATTGTTATTATTATTACTGCTATTCCAATGATTATGGCGTCAACTGTTCATTTGGGTAAAATAGACGTTGGATTACAAATTCAGGGAAAGGTCCTGCTTCAAGCAAGAAATGGTGAACTTCTGTTTCTGATGTTAACCTAGAGATGCAGCACTGGTCTGCCTCAGGGTGGTGTTGTAGTAAACTAGTTCATAGCCCAGCAACTATAACTATGTTATAACTCCTTTGTAATGTCCCTGGAGCCAAGCTCTGACTCCTTAGGCCTGCTCTTCCGGTCCCTGTCTGCCTACCTCAGTTAAATGCTTATATGCCTGTCTGTCTCAGTTTAGCATTTATAACTCTATTTTTAATATTTTCCAAGCTAATGATTGTTACAAAACTTTTATTAATTAGGGTTCAAGGACATTTCCTTCAAAAACCCCAACAACAGCAACAGGTGTCCATGCATATTGTAAGTCCAAAATAGTCTTAAAGGAAACTTAGGCTTTTCTTAGGTTTACCCAGAGGTGACAGAACGTTCACTATCAAATACCATCACTGTAACCGGGAGCGAGGTTGCGGACGCATATGTGGAGATAAGTTTTATCCTGGGCAAATCCCAAATCAGGGTCATAACGGTCCAAAGTCAGATGGCCAACACGGATAGATTTAAAGTCAGACATGATAAACACGGAAACACCGAACCAACATATAAACACAACCAGAACAGTTCAAACAACAAAGGCAAGGGGCAAACACAGAGCTTAAATAATAACAGGGTAAACGAGGAACAGGCAGGAACACAGGTGGAAACAGTCAGGGGTGGAGTCATGAAACAAGGGGGCTGGACTAAAAAACCAAAACAAAGAACACATGGCTAAACCAAAATACAACATGAACATATGGACAGGACTGGGAGGGGCCAATCCTGACAGTCACATTGGGACCCCTAGTGCCAAATTGCCACCACTGTAAAGACATCTGAGACAGTAGGGGCCTCTACAAATCAAACCACTCTGAATGATTGTTTAAACCTCAACAGTCAAATGACGTAAGCCCAATCCCATTTCACCCCTCACCCTTACCACTTAGCCCTTACCCCTGTTTTGTGCGCTCACACCTAGGATTAGGGTGTCCTAATTCTTGTTGCCATAGAGGGGTAGGGCGAAGTGTTAGGGCTACATGGCCCTCCAAGATGGCTGTACAAGTGAAACCCATGACTGTGAGTTTTTTTTTTTCTGTTAGAAATAACAATAACCATTGTATTATCTTACTTTATTGTCCTTTCTGGCACCTCAGGCATCAGAACGATTTAAGGTGGAACTGGAAAATTTGAACTGGCGAACAGCTGAGTTCAGTTTCATATTACCATAGAATATTAGGGGTGGGCAGTAATAAATAACTGTCCCCCCTCTTTAAAGGCATATGATGCCCTAAATGTAACTAAAGCCCAGCAGTGAGGAGCTGAACTTTACCCTCCTCTGCTGTCACTGCCTGACTGGCAGGATTGCATACAAAGCAGCACTCATAGGTGTTCAGTAATGCTCTTCTTTGGGGGTCTCATTTCGTAGTGAAGATTTCAACCATTACTTCGTATAACAGTTCCAAGGGGCAACGTGACCCTTGAAAACAAGGGTTAGGGGTAGAATTCTGTTTCAAAAGAGGATAGATACTTATAGACAGACCAGGGGTGCAAACACTTACATTACACTGTACATACTGGTTCAAAAGTGACTCCTGTTGTTATTGATATATACTTATTCTACTGATGTGTTACTCTGGTAACTCCACAACTACACCTGCTGTTGGGAGTAATTACTGATTTGGTGCAAAAAGCACAGGCGGATAGAGTGGACAGAGTGGTGGTGGTGGTCAGAGAGATAAGGGAGGTCCATGGAATCCAGGATAACCTACAGTTCACCTTGCGTATTATTACACCACACTAAAGATGGTCTTAATAGAGTCCATCTTGGTCAAACGGTGCAGTTATCTGCAGTGCATAAGCTAATGGCGCAACAAGGTAATTGTACATGCCCCTTGATTTTCAGCGCCACTTTCTTGAGCCATTATTCCTGGATTTATAGGTCTTATAGATCCTTCGTCATTGTCACACGTTTCCAATTAATTCATAAAAGTGCTGATATCAGTGTTGCTGAGGGATAACTGAAGACACGTGTGAAGATCAATCAGTAGAACCGACTCACCGAATTCCGATTTATTGTTCGTGTGTAGTTCCTCCTGGTTGTGATACATCTCCAGTCCATTTGTGTAAGACGTGGTGTTACGCTGCGGCTCCGTAATTGCTCGTTATGGATGGCGTTCGACATGCCAACTGGTAATGTATTCCCGCAGATTTGGACCACAGAGCGACTGCAGCTGTGAGAGGAGCTCATTTTAATGTAATGGAGTCGTGTTCTGGTAATACTCTATACAGCGGGAGGATGCACACATTCATCTGAGCACTAACAAGGTGCCATCGTCCTTTATAAGGACAGTCTATTCAAAAGCGGATAAATGTCCATGTGTATGTGAGAGCGAGTCTGGACTCCCACGGTGACGGGATAGTGATACAGCCACAATGCCATATTTATATAGTGTTTGTTGTTTTTATTAAATAAACTCTGTATATTCTTGTTGAATTTTATATGTAATACATTTTACAGATGCTGTACTTTCCAAACATGACTTGCACCCTACTATCATTCAATCCCTAGATCCCTAGAATTGTGCAATAGTTTTAATTTCTCACAATATGTCTGGTTTACATTGTTATTTATAAATAATTGTATTATTATGTAATTACGTATGGCAAGTTAAAAGTCGAGTCTGAGTCGAGTCTCTGTGGTGCAAGTCTGAGTCTAAAGTCTTGAGTCTCTCAGGTGTGAGTACGAGTCACGTCTGGAATCTGATGTGTAAGTGTGACTCTGAGTCGAGTCATGAGTGTCTTGGGCACAACTTGAGTCGAGTCCTGTGTCTCTGTGGTGCAAATCTGAGTCGATTCTCAAGTCTCTGAGGTGAGAGTCTGAACTGAGCCTTGAGTCTCTGATGTCGGTGCCTGAGCCGAATCTCAAGTCTGATTCATGAGAGTGAGTGGAGTCTCTAAGGCATGAGTCTGAGTCTCAAGTCTCTGACATGCCAGTTTAAGTTGAGTCTCAAGTCTCTGAGGTGCGAATCTAAGTGGAGTCTCAAGTCTGATGTACGAGTCTGAGTCGAGTCTCTAAGGCATGAATCTGAGTCTCAAGTCTGAGTTGAATCTGAGGTCTCTGACGCACAAGTCTGAGTGTCTTGTATTTCTGTGGTGGAAGTCTATGTCAAGTCTCCCGTCTTTGAGGTGCATTTTTTAGTTGTCTTTGAGGTGCAAGTCTGAGTCGAGTCTTGAGTCTGATGCTGAGTCTCAAGTCTCTAAGGCGTAAGTCAGAGTCAAATCTCTAAGGTGCAATCTGGGTCGAGTTTTGATTCTCTAGAGTACAAATCTGACGTGAATTTCATATCCCTGCTTTGCAAATCCGAGTCGAGTCTCAGAGGTGAGAGTCTTAGTTGAGTCTCAAGTTTCTAATGCGTGGGTCTGAGTTGAGTCTCCTAAATACAAATCTGACTTGAGTTTCAAGTCTCTAGGTTGCAAATCCGAGTTCACTCTTGAGTGTATGAGATGTAAGACTGAGTCGAGTCTCAGAGGGTCTTAATTGAGTCTCAAGTCTCTAAGGTGCGAGTCTCAGTTGCGTTTCGAGTCTCTGAGGCATAAGTCCAAGTCAAGTCGCTAAGGTGCAAATCTGAGTCAGGTTTTGAGTCTCTTAAGTACAAATCTGACTCCAGATTCATGTCTGTAGGTAGCAATTCTGAGTCGAGTCTCAAGTGTATTAGATGTAAGATTAAGTCTAAGGCGCGAATCTGAGTCAAGTCTCAAGTCTCTGAGGTGTAAGTCTGTGTTGAGTCTCTAAGGTCAAGTTTTGAGTCTCTTGAGTACAAATCTGACTTCAGTTTCAAGTCTGTAAGTTGCAAATCCAAGTTGAGTCTCGAGTTATATGATATGTAAGATATATGATATGTAATATGAGTCTAGGTTGAGTCTCACGTCTCATTAGTGGAATAGCAGTATGTTTCCAGTGATTGTGATCTATTAATTACTTAAACTTCAGGTAGATTAGCTATTTAATTAGCGTTACACAACAGTTAGTTCCAGCCACGCAAGCTGTTTGGTTGAGAGACGTTCTAACTGCGCTGTTATTTTGCCATAACATCACTGTATCACACCACTGAGACACCGTTGCTAAGCAACGACTTTGATAGCTGTAGGAGACGCTCAAGCCATTTGAACATTTTTACTTCTTACTTTGCCACAAACAGAAAACGGACACTTTTAATATCACTTTAGCTGATTTGGTCAGACTCTGAAGATGAGACTACACTAAACTCCCTGTCAGTTGTCACCTTTGTATAATTAACAAAGAGCTGTAACATGAATAAAAGGGCAATGGTGACCTGTTTCTTGTCAAAGGGTGAGCCCACATTTATCTATACTGGTAGACCTTTGATCTTGCTGGTTGCTTGTCTTAGTTTGTGTTGCCATCAGTCAGCATTTCACATGTCAGCTTCATGAGTTATCTATTAATAAGTTACTACCATTTACCAACAACAGGATGCCTTATTAGTCAGAATTGATAACTTGGCCCACGTTAACATGTCACTGCTGTCGGGAGAAAACCTTGTTTCTGCCATTTTTGTTTTTCAGTTTTTGACATAATTTGAAAATGCCGTTTAAATTTCCTGACCAAAAAAAAAAAATATGACCCAAAATGACTTGGCAAAAACTCTGCGTCCGTTCACTTACAGGGAAAGTAAAGTGTGCTTTTCCTCCTCCTGTAAAGTTACCATTTTGGTGATACAAGATTTTCTTCTGACAACAGCGATAAAAATGACTAAATGCACTTTCTTAGGACTTAGCCATTTTGTTTACATTGACATTTTTGGCATTCTGTCAATTATTAACTCATTAATTGCAATAAGCCTCCCTTTTGGTGGTTAGAAATTTTTTTTCGTTTACTTTTTGATTTTCCACCTGCATTTCTTGTGTTTTGAGTTCAGCCCACTTGTTTCGCTACTCCTCCCCTGATCGGTTCCACCTGTTTCCCCACCTGTCCCTCATCATCCCTCATGTATATAAGCCTCATGTTTGTCCTGGTCAGTGTTGGTCTTTGTTTGAAGTATTTGTTTTGCTTGTTCCGTTCAGTATTTGGATTTCTGTGCGTTTTGTCATGTCTGTCCCTCCTGCTCTTCGTATTGGCTACCTGAATCTGGACTGTCATGACCATGACCCTAGATTTGCCCTTAATAAAAGTCACTTATCTCAGCATATTCGTCCACCTCAACGCTCCTAGCCGTTACAATTGGCAAGAAATTTCAAAACAAATAGGAAAATCTAAAATCGTTCAGCAACTGCAAAGTAGAAAACCACTTGATTGTCTGGGAACAGGGCTAATGATACAAAGAACAGTATATATCAAGCACGTCTCAGGCCACAGATACCTGAGAATAGGTGAGCAGTGAGCAGAGAAAGGCGGCAGTCGTGGGCTGGAGGTTAGGGTTCCAGCCTTGTGACCGGAAGGTCGCCGGTTCAATCCCCAGAGCCGACAGCACATGACTGAGATGTCCTTGAGCAAGACACCTAACCCCCAACTGCTCCCCAGGCGCTGCGGATAGGGCTGCCCACCGCTCTGGGCGAGTGTGCTCACTGCCCCCTAGTGTGTGTGTTCACTAGAGTATATGTGGTGTTTCACTGCCCAGATGGGTTAAATGCGGAGGTGGAATTTCCCTGTTGTGGGACTAATAACTTAATCTTAAAGAAGGTTATCAACTGTGCCACACTTGGTTTTATCTTCTAGAGAAGATGCCACCCAGCCATAAGGATCTTCTATACATTAACACCTAGCAGCATCATGTGACAATCATAAAGATAATGGGGCCATGCTGAAATGTCAAAGCAAAGAATATCAGACCATGAGTCCAAGTTGAGTGTTGTTAATAGAGATGGTGCAAAATAAGTGTTGTTTAGTCTGTAATTAGTGGATTAGGTGATCCAATGGCTAGTTAGTGGAATATCTGATCCAACTGAAGCTTTAGTAAGTCTCCAATGATTGTGATCTATTAATTACTTAAACTTCAGATAGATTAGCTATTTAATTAGCTTTACACAACAGTTGATTCCAGCCACACAAACTCATTGGTTGAGAGACGTTCTAACTGCGCTGATATTTCACCATAACATCACATTGTTTTCATAAACACTGTATCACTCCGCTGAGACGCTGTTGCTAAGCAACGACCTTGACAGCTGTAGGAGATGCTCAACTTCTGACTTCGCCACAAACAGAAAATGGACACTTTTAAGATCACATCTGACCGACAGCCGATTTGGTCCGACTCTGAAGATGAGACTACGCCAAATTCCCAAACTGTCAGTTGGTCTGTGTGGAGCTGGAGAACGAACTGCCAGCTGTGCAGCGAGTGGGCGGAGCTTGTTACTCTGACGTAGCGACGAGCTGCTTGTTAAAGAACTATAATTGCAAACAAATCACAGCCATGATGCTATTTCACCATAACGATCTCCCTCTCGAGTTCTATCGCTGAAAGAACACCTGATATCAAAACTACAGGCCAAGCAACTGTTTCAAGTTGTCTTGGCTCTTTCCGTTAAACACAGCATTTGCTGTGTGCAGCACTTCATTCTGCCCACTGCAGGTTATTTTCTGTAATGAAAGGTTTATTTTTGATGCGATGTCAAACCTAAAGTGGCTGTGAGCTACGGGAGAACAGTACAGCAGTAATGACTACACATGTAGCACAACTGACAGGCAAAGTCACACATGGAAGGATGGAAAGATGTTTTATTCCTTTAAAGCTTTGCAGTTGATACCGACCGCTAAATCAGTTACTGATCTTCCTGGTTTTTCCTCCGGCTGAAAGACATTAAATAGCTAATAAATGCTTTACAGCAGTTTCTGAATAAGTCACAATATTAATAACTAAACAACACGCCTGCAGTTGACAGGGCGAAACGCAATGTAGGAAGAGGATTTTATGGCGAAGGAACTCAAACAGTTTATTCTATTGAATAGAATAATCAGAATAGTATAGTATTAGTACTTGTCTGTGTGAGTTTCTTCATGCTAGTCTCCGAGATATGACGCTGAGTCAAGGCTCAGAAGTGTGAGTCGGAGTCGGGTCTCTAAGGCTATGTTTACACAGCAGGTAAAAGTGGCCCAAATCCAGTCGTTTTCCTCATATGTGACAGATGTGTCATCTTTATGGCTGTGTGAACAGCAAAAAACACATTAAATCTGACATTTTCAACGATTTGAGACGCTTTCATATGTGGTCCTGAAATCCGTATCCGTTCTCCAGCAATGCGACTCAGTCTGAACAGCCAGATCGGAATTCATGTGACTTTTGCATCAGTACAACTCGACATTTGTCATAATTTCGCGCTGCTGAGAGACTCAAACATTTAGGCTGATGTTTCTGTACCAAAACAATAGAGGAGACTCATCGCAGCCACTCCAAGTCTGACGAGGTTTAGAACGAAACGGCTGAGTGCGGCCGGAAAAGCCCGAGGCTCCAGCCTCAGAGAACAGTTTAAAGAATTCGAGGACACGAACCAAAGAAGTGGCCGAATAATGCGCCCTTTTTACTGCAAACTCAAACACACTGTGGGTGATGAGCTCAGCTGTCAACTGTTAGGCCCCTTTTACCCGCTGTGTAGCTTAAGGCGCAAGCCTGAGTCGAGTTTTGAGTCTCTTGGGTATAAATCTCACTTGAGTTTCAAGTCTCTGAGGGCTAAGACTGAGTCGCGTCTAGGAGATGTGAGTCCAAGTTGATTCTCAACTCTATGAGAGATGAGTTTGAATTAAGTTTCAAGTCTCTGATGCTTGAGTCTGAGTCAAGTCCCTAAGGTCCAAAGTCTGAGTCGAGATTTGAGTCTCTTGGGTACAAATCTGACTTGAGTTTTAAATCTCTAGGTTGCAAATTCGAGTCGAGCCTCGAGTCCATGAGAAGTAAGACTGAGTGGAGTCTAAGCTGAGTCCCATGTCTCTAAGATGCGAGACTGAGTGGGGTCTCAAGTCGAGTGTGAGATGAGTGCATACAATAGAATAATCAGTGTAGTATAATATTACAACCTGTCTGTGTGAGTTTCTTCATGTTATTGACCACTGAAACTTGTCCAGTGCTTTGACTATGAATTTTATAAGGGAACAGAAGTAAAAGAAATCCTGATTGGATCATTTTCGGTAACACTTTATTTGGATAGGCCACTGAAAATTTTACTATGCCTAACCCTGGTACTAATCCAAACTCCAACTCAAGAGAAGGTTGTTAATGAATTGAATATCTATAGACAATCTGTTGGGGAATATCCAAATAAAGCGAGATCCACTTTTCTGTTGGGTTTTTGAAATGTCACTGAAATGTTTAGGGCTTTTCCGAAGGCCTAAAAGGCCCTGAGGGCTCCCCACTGGACTTAGAGGAGGGAGAAGTCAGGGGGTAGTCCAGAACTAGCGTTAAGAACCCTTAGTCTCCTCTTTACTGTCTTGCTATCTCAGATGGTGACTCTAAGAACTCGTACTCACTCATGAAGAAAAGTCATTTGTTCCGAAACAGTGAACACAGACGCAGAGCGATGAGGGAAGTCGGTCTCTGCGTCTCGGGGAATCGAGGAACTCATGATCAGCTCAGCCTCCAGTTCTGCTATTACTTATTTAACATTAACTCGAGAAAGCGACGTCTCTATATTCCCAGTGCTGGCTTACTGACAACACAGCCAGGCCCTTCCGCATTCAGTCATTTATTCATTCATTCATAATGAGGTAAATACCAAAGGTATCACGTCAGTTTCACTTCACAACAAGACTAACCTTATAAAGGATTCATGAATGCTTTACATCATGCTGACTATATGTATAAACACCTTTGTATAATTAACAAAGAGCTGTAACATGAAAAAAAGGGCAACGGTGACCTGTGGCTTGTCAAATGGTGAGCCCACCTTCATCTATACTGGTAGACCTTTGATCTTGCTGGTTGCTTGTCTTAGTTTGTGTTGCCATCAGTCAGCATTTTACATGTCAGCTTCATGAGTTCTATTGATGAGATCTATTAATAAGTTACTACCATTTACCAACAACAGGATGCATTAGCACCTAGCAGCATTGTATCAGTACTTGTGACAATCATAAGGATAACGGGCCATGCTAACATGTCAAAACAAACAATATTGCTTAGACTTTAGAGATAAGATAAGATAAGATAAGATAAGATAAGATAAGATAAGATAAGATAAGATAAGATAATCCTTTATTAGTCGCACAGCAGGGAAATTCACAGTATTACAGCAGCAGCAGAGTAACAGGAGTAAGGCACTCAGTAATAGAAACGGGAAACAGTGTAAACATCATAAATAATAAAAATTAAAGTTAAATCTCGACTATTTACAGGAAAATAAGAATAATAAATAAAATAAAATAAGAGTTGCATAAGATCTGTATTGCACTTATGAATATGTTGCATAATGAAAAATGTTTACATTCTCAGTATAAGTGTATGTTGTATGTGCTTATATTGTGTGTGTATATTGTGTGTGTGTTTATTGTATATGTGTGTGTGTGTGTGTGTGTGTGTGTGTGGTCTACTGGGAGCAGTGCTGGTTGAACAGTCTCACAGCAGCAGGAAGGAAGGACCTGCGATAGCGCTCCTTCACACACTTGGGATGAAGGAGCCGGTCACTGAAGGAACTGCCCAGTGCTGCCAGAGTCTCACGCATGGGGTGGGAGTCGTTCTCCAGCTTGTTCAGCATCCTCCTTTCTCCCAACGCCTGCACTGGGTCTAGAGGAGTCCCTAGGACTAAGCCGGCCCTCCGGATCAGTTTGTCATCAGAAAGTGAATTTAACAATTTCATGTTAATGTTCGCCAAGCTATAATTTCTGACTAATAAGACATAAAGTTGGTGGATTGGTGTTATCTGACAAGTTTAATGCTGATGGATGGACAAAAAAAACAAAGCGACTAAACCAGCAAATCAGAGGTTTAACAATACAGATGAATGCATTTCCACTATTTGCCAATTTTTATGTATTGAGCTAAGTAGTAATCATTAATAACCTAATTTTTAAGCCATTTATAAGTGCTTTGTAAAGGTAAAGGTAGTCTTATTGTAGTGGAATCATACCTTCTATACTAAATAATAAGCAGCAGTCCAGTAAACCCATCTCATTTAATCACACTTTCTAGTCTTATGTCACCTATAAGTATTATGTACACCCATTAGCATTGTGCTCGTGGCTCCAATGTCAACCTCAAGACACCAAATACGCCTTGGCTGACTGACAAAATTTGAGATAGTGGCAAAATTGTGTAATCAGACTTTTCACTATTCCTCTAGGACTTTACGCCTAAAACTAGAGTTTAATATGTTATTTGTCAAGATACACAATTATTTCTGAACAGAAATGTTCACTACAGTACCCAGCATGCATTATGCAAATATGTCACACAACCAATCACTTTGGTGTCAACCAATCCTGACTGTTGTCCTACACTCTTAAAAAAAGATGGTTCTTCAAGGGTTCCTTAGTGAAGGAAACTGGTTCTATATAGGACCATGAACTCTTGAAGAACACTTTGTATGATTAAAGGGTTCTCTGCACCATGAAAGGATTTATCAGATTGAGGAAAAAATGTGCTGGAGATGGTTCTATACAGAACCCTTTTGGAAAATGGTTCTATATAGCACCCAGAAGGTTACAGTGGTTACAGTGTCAAGCTTATAACAATAGAAGAACACTTTCGGGTGCTATATAGAATCCATTTACATTTACGGCATTTGGCTGACGCTCTTATCCAGAGCGACTTACAATTTGATCATTTTTACACAGGTAGGCCAAGGTGGTGTTAGGAGTCTTGCCCAAGGACTCTTATTGGTATAGTGTAGGGTGCTTACCCAGGTGGGGATTGAACCCCAGTCTACAGTATAGAAGGCAGAGGTGTTAACCACCACACTATCCAACCACTCACTACACTAACCAACCACTTTTCACCACATTTCACTTCTATAGCACATACATGCACTTTTCATCAATCTGAAGAACCTTTTCTTGATGCAAAGAACCCTTCAATTGTGCAAAATGCTCTTTGAGAGTTCATGGTTCTATATAGAACCTTTTTTAGTTTCCTTTACTAAAGAACCATCCTGTTTAAGAGTGTAGCCACTGAGCTATAGGCTAATACAAGCATCCTAGTAACTGAAGTCATCAAACTGGTCTCAGTCATTAAAGGAAACGAAAACAGTTATTTTCTCCTTATTCACCACAAAATTGATGTCAGAGAAAAGAGGACAAATTGAGGTAAAGTACTGAGAAAACCAGATACCTTGCTAACTTTAGCTTTTAGCTTGTAGCTCGCAGTGGTGGACATTACAAGTGAATGTAATTGGTTACTGTACTTCAGTACTTTTTTGTGTATCTGTACTGAAGTATTTTTATTTTGGGTGACTTTTTACCTTCACTCCACTACATTTCAGAGTCAGATATCCAGTTTTTAACCTGTCAAAGCGAAAGAAGCGCAAAGCCAGAGCACCAATCAGGGCCCAGCGGTCACTTTGTTTAGAGCTGGTTTTGACCTGTTGGTCATACCGACCCAGTGCAGCACATGGTTCAACGTCAGCGCAGCAGCGTAAAACTTTGGGAGAGTCTGTTCAACATAAATGATGAACTAACCTAACTTTGTGTAAATAGAGCTCAATATAGAAATATGTCCACATATGCAGTCGAGACTGACGCGGCTTTTTTCTGAATTTCTACAAACACCATTTCATTTTATAGTAAATGAGTTTGGGCTGGTTTATGTTTAGGAACAGACGCCTAAATCAAATCAAATCACGTTTATTGTCATGGATAGAAGATGCACTCTAAAGCAATCTAAATGTCTAAGTATAGATTTGCTAGATAGAAGGTACAGAAGATCAGAGTGAGTGTGATGAGATGTTGATGTGGTGTAGATTGTCCATGGAGATGATGACTCAGAGGTGCAGTGATACACCAGCACTATTGATGGCCCGGGGGAAGAAACCGGCTGGTTCTAGACTTTGTGTCTGTACTACCTCCTGCTCGGCAGCTGTGAGAACAGACAGTGGCTTGGGTGGGTGGAATCCTTCAGAATCCTCCTGGTCTTTCTTAGGCAGCAGCTGATGTATAAATCCAGGAGGTTTGGGAGCTGGAACCCGGTGATGTGCTGGGCTGTCCACACCACCCTTTGCAGAGCTTTCTGCTCAGTGGCAGTGCAATTTCCATACCAGGAGGTGATGGAACCTGTTAGAATGCTCTTCACAGTACATGTGTAGAATGTTCTGAGGATGTGGGGGTTCATTCCAAACCTCTTCAGCTGCCTGAGGTGGAAGAGGCGCTGTTGAGCCTTTTTTACCACCTGTGTGGTGTGTTCTCTCCATGTCAGATCCTCTGAGATGTGAACACAGAGGAACTTAAAGCTGCTGACCCTCTCAACCATGGCTCTGTTGATGCTGATGGGGGTTTGCACTCTCTCTTGCTTCCTGAAGTCCACTATGAGCTCCTTGGTCTTGTTGACATTGAGAGAGGTTGTTCTCCTGGCACCAGAGTGTCAGAAAGCTGACCTCCTCTCTGTAGGCCTCCTCGATGTCATTGAAGATCAGGCCAACAATTGTGGTGTCGTGGGTGTACAGGGAGTACAAGAGAGGGCTGAGCACACAGCCCTGAGGAGCTCCGGTGTTAAGG